>NC_054384.1:5795000-6095000 GCF_017654675.1 Xenopus laevis
CCGTGTCACTTTTAGCTACTGAGACCAGTGCCCGGGACCTGAAACAAAAAAAACCTACAGAATCGATTCTTAAAGAGACACCGTCACCATATATGTATGTGCTTCTCAAGGGCCACATTAGAGGTTTAGAATTCATATGTTATTTTAAAGGAAGCTTGTCTTAGAATTAACTTTTTTTTAACATAAATACTTCTTTTAATACTTTTTGTGGTTTTGCAAGTTTAGCCTTGAGGTTAAAATGTTATGATATTATCATTATGTTCAGGCCCATTTGTCCATTTGATCAGTTAACAGTCTCAACCAGGGGGATGCTGAACAAAAAAATTGGGGCTGTCACATACATGCTTTGTTATTCGGTAGCAACCGTTCCCTCCCCATTAATAGGAACAGGGAGACTATGGAGTAGCCCCGTACCCAAGAGTATTGCCAGAAATTAGGCCAGTGTCTATTTTCATCAAATCATCATGGGACCAGCTTGAGAACCAAAGCTTTCTTATGTATACGGTCATATGAAAAAGTTTAGGAACCCCTCTCAGTCTGCATAATAATTTACTCCAACAATAAAAGATAACAGTGGCATGTCTTTCATTTCCCAGGTACATCGGAGTACTGGGCTGTTTTCTGAACAAAGATTTTTAGTGAAGCAGTATTCAGTTGTATGACATTAAATCAAATTTGAAAAACTGGCTGTGTATTTTGGGTTCCCCTGTCGTTTTGCTAATTGGAATGTGTGTAAGGGCTCTTACTGGCGAGTGCTTGTAGCTGCGCTCCCCTGCATTCAGTTTTTCTGCATTCAGCTGCAGGGGAGCGCAGGAATAGACGCATTTAGCTTTTTTCAATGGGGCTGTACTCACACAGGCACGTGTAGGCGCCGAACGCAGGTTGAGACGCAACATGCTGCATTTTTCCTGCGTTCGGCACCTACACGCGCCTGTGTGAGTACAGCCCCATTGAAAAAAGCTAAATGCGTCTATTCCTGCGCTCCCCTGCGGCTGAACGCAGAAAAACGGAACGCAGCTACAACCGCTCGTCAGTAAGAGCCCTAACTGCTCACTGTACTGATTACTGGCAACACCAAATTGGCTGGATTAGCTCGTTAAGCCTTCAACTTCATAGGCAGGTGTGTCCAATCATGATAAAAGGTATTTAAGGTGACCAATTGCAAGTTGTGCTTCTGTTTGACTCTCCTCTGAAGAGTGACAGCATGGGATCCTCAAAGCAACTCTCAAAAGACTTGAAAACCAGGGACGGAACTACCAGGGGAGCGAGCGGGCCAGGGCCCTCACCCCCTCAGGGCCCCCCGGCAGTCTGCGCGCCGCATATTCCTGGCCAGTTCCGGGTGTACGGAGGGGGGCGGGGGGCCCGGCTGCGCGTCCTGCACCAGGGCCCGCCCCTCTCTAGTTCCGTTTCTGTTGAAAACAAAGATTGTTCAGTATCATGGTTTAGGGGAAGGCTACAAGAAGCTATCTCAGAGGTTTAAACTGTCAGTTCAACTGTAAGGAATGTAATCAGGAAATGGAAGGCCACAGGCACAGTTGCTGTAAAACACAGGTCTGACAGGCCAAGAAAAATACAGGAGCGACATATGCGGAGGATTGTGAGAATGGTTACAGACAACCCAAAGATCACCTCCAAAGACCTGCAAGAACATCTTGCTGCAGATGGTGTATCTGTACATCGTTCTACAATTCAGCACAATTTGCACAAAGAACATGTGTATGACAGGGGGATGAGAAAGAAGCCCTTTCTGCACTCACACAAACACAAACAGAGTCACTTGTTGTATGTAAAAGCTCATTTAGACAAGCCAGAGTCATTTTGGAACAAAGTGCTTTGGACTGATGAGACAATAATGGAGATATTTGGCACTTCAGGAGAGGCGGCACAGCTTCAGCGCTGTCAAGGGGGGCCCGGGTATTTCAAAAAGTGCAGCACAGCTGGGCCCGGTACACTTGTGCCCCCCTGATGCCGGCCCTGTGCTGGGGTGCTCCCTAGTTAAAGTGTTTTAATCACATGACCAGTAGTCTCTACAGTTCATGCAACTAACCCAATCATGTATGCGTTTGCATCGAAATGGAGACATAAACTTGGCCATTTAGATCTTCTATAACATCCAAGTGTCATGCATATTGTCTCCTGTTGGTGGCAGCACAACATGACGTAAGGGGGTTCACTCTCGCTGTGTATAGAACAGTATTTTACACACACTGTCACATGATCACTCGTGGTTTTAACCACAGCAGGAAATGATTTGCAGAGGTAAAAGGCGATTAACCTTTAAGTTAACTTTTAGTATGTTATAGAATGGCCACACGGTCTTCATTATTTAATTTTTAATTGTTTGCCTTCTTTTGACTCTTTCCAGCTTTCAAATGGGGGTCACTGACCCCATCTAAAAAGCGAATGCTCGAAAGCTACAAATTTATTGTTACTGGTACTTCTTTATGACTCTTCTTTGTATTCAGGCTCTCTCCTCTTCATATTCCAGTCTCTTCAAACCAGCACATGGTTACTAGGGTAATTTGGATCCTAGCAACAAATTGCTGAAATTGCAAACTGGAGAGCTGCTGAATAACTAAAAAAAATCACCTTGAAGTGGGTGACATCAGGAACAACTGGATCATGGTGACAGGCGTATAGGTGGTTGGAGCGAGGATCACATCCAAGAACCAATGTGATCAGGCAGGATATTCAAACCTGTCCGATCAATATCTGGCAGATTTTTGCCCAGATATCGGTAAGGAAAGCCCGTTAGAGGGCCCCATACCCAGTCTATCGGTCCATGTATGATCACTTTTTTTTTTTTTCCCTAACACCTTCACATTTTTTTTAGTTTTATTTAATTCTTCATAATTTAACATTTTAACGTTTGCTTGGTTTAAAAATGAAGTTGTCCTTAAAGTGCCTTCAGCACCTAGACAAATGTGCAGATGGGAGCTCCCATTCCTCAGCTCCCATTCCTCAGCTCCCAGACCCCCAGCTCCCAGACCCCCAGCTCCCATTCCTCAGCTCCCATTCCTCAGCTCCCATTCCTCAGCTCCCAGACCCTCAGCTCCAATTCCTGCTGTAAGTATTGGCAAAGGATAACAGAGGCTGTAGTTTATACTTCTTTTCCAGCATACCCATGCATCAAATCTCTGCTCAGAAGAGCAATTTCCCCTAATCAATGGCTGTGTGTATATAAAGTCATTTGTATCCCCAGCAGGATTAGCATCGGATTGCTGTTAATCCATAGAGCCGTTAAGGTGTTAATAATGAGCGCTTGTGTCCTCTTTCTGCAAATTATTTCCAGTAGGGAGACAATTAACATACTCTTCAATTAGTCACCGGGAAACGTAATATTCCCCCCTGATTAATGACTTGAAAGATTTCGGATTCAACAGAAAGCAATTAACTGAAACTCTCCATATTTTTGTCGGTACCGTTATTCCTTTGTAAAGGTGACCATACACGCTACAATTACCATCTTCCTTGGAAAAGATATTGTTTGTTTCGATACACACATGTAGAGCTGAATCGTCCGAAATACGGACAGAACCAATAGAATTCTGTATTTGATGATTCAGCACTAACAATGGCCGATAGTCGTGTGCCTTCGAAGGCACCCGACCAAAATTTTCTGTCCAGCCCAATCAACGAGCCGACCGTTATCAAAGTCTTCTGCTGATATCAGTCCCGTCATACATGCGCTGAATATCGTACAGAAATTTGTTCCGTACAATATTATTGGTGTGTCTATGGCCACCTTTGGTGTTGCAGGATTATGTTTACTGTTTAGTTGCCCTTTAAAGCAGTAGTAGGGAAGCAACGGGTTCTATTCTAGGCCGCCATTAGTAACTTTGGAGTTAACTGTAGATGGGGGGCTGCAGCTGATTATGTCTAACAGCACCCTATGGACCCAGAGTTAATATTGACTGCACTCATCTTCACCACAGCTCTCAATCACCTCCAGGATCAGTGGAAAGTATTGGGAAATAATAAAAATAGGTCTATGTATTGCTTATCCGCAAGCAGGAGTGCGTGCTTTCACTGTTGCTTGTGGGATTAATGGTGCCAATAAGATATATGCCAATGACCTAAAAAGCATGGCAGTATAATTAATCAGAGTCGAACCCCTCGCTAAGCAAATGATCTTTACATTATTATTAAAAAGCGGGAGACAGTTCTTTCTAATATTTATGTCTTCTACATCTGCTGGTTACAACATTTCTTAATGATAATGACGGCAAATTCACTACACCTTTCCAACGTAGCACTAAAAAACCCCACGTATCTGGTTTATTCTTTGCAAAATTCCCCTGAAACGTGTAAACAAACGGAAAACCAGTACTGCTGCGTTACATACATTTTCACATTCCTCGTGCAGCTGCCTTGTATCATTAATGTACCGCTGATGGGTATAGATAAATATTCTCAGGGATGCACCGAATTCACAATTTTAAATTTGGCCGAATTCTTCGCAACCAAACCGAATCCAAATCCTGGGGTGAGAAGGGGAAAACATTTTTTACTTCCTTGTTTTGTGACAAAAAGTCATGTGATTTCCCTCCCCGCCCCTAATTTGCATATGCAAATTCGCATTCGGTTCGGCTGGGCAGTCGAATTCGGTCGAATCCGAATCCTGCTAAAAAAGGCCGAATCCCTAACTGAATCCTGGATTTGGTCCCTAATAATAAATAATGGTGATGTGTATACTAACGAACAAGGTTTTTATTGAGCTGTTGTATAATAAATATATTAAATAGCTGTGCAAGTTATGTTTTATGTACACATTATCATTCAATATAAGTTGAGCAAAACCAATTTGCATGGGTTATTCTTCTTGGATAAAAGTTGATGTGGCTTCCTTGGTTATGATGGCACCACTCCTTGGCTAAAGGACTAGCGGCAGGTTAGTGGTAAGTAATGCTGCTGCCAGTTGGGTAGTGGTTCTGAACGGGGTTGTGGCTCTAGTCTGCTGAAGTCTAGTCCGTTAGACTCTTGCAGTTCTTTATTATAGGGATGCACCGAATCCACTATTTGGGATTTGCCCGAATCCTTGGTGAAAGATTTGGCCGAACCGAATCCTAATTTGCATATTCAAATTTGAGGCAGGAAAGGAAAAAGTGGAAAAAATTCTTCTTTTGTGTTGAAAAGGCACGTGATTTCTTTAACTGCCCCTTATTTACATATGCAAATTCGGATTCGGTTCGGCCAGGCACAAGGATTTGGCCGAATCTGAATCCTGCTGAAAAAGGCTGAATCTTTGCCGAATCCCGAACCGAATCCTGGATTCGGTGCATCCCTACTTTATTATAAATAATTATATCCCTTAGAATTATTAAATCCCTTGAATGTATTTTTCTTTTCCACTTGAACTTCCAAGCCTGACTCCGTTACAGGAGAAGGAAAGTCTTTGTGCACTTGGAGGTGCCAAATGTTTGGCATCCCCAAGTGATTGTATTGACTTACCTGAAACCCGGGTCGGTGTTCCTATCAGCAGTATACGGTACCGGCCCGGGGGTTATACCAGTGAGCACCACGGAGCGATCCACTTTCATCTCCCTCTTTCTTTGCATGGCTGCCCGACCAAAAAGTCAGTTATTTCGTTCTACTGTGCTTGCGTCGGCCCCGGAAAATTTAAAGAAAGAAGAAGCCGAAAGAGGATCACTCCGTGGTGCTTGCTGGTATAACCCCAGGCTGGTGCCGTTTTCTGCTGATAGATGCACCGACCCAGGTTTTCAGGTAAGTCAATACAATCGCTTGGGGGTACTTAAAATTTTGCACCCCCAAGTGCAAGATGGCTTTCCTTATCCTTTTAAGAAGTAAAGCTTGCTGGTTGAATTCCCCCCTATACAGGTAGTAGTGATGTGTAGGCTGACCCAAAGTCCACAGGACCCACGGGTCGGGCAGGTGCGGGACGACTTCCGTATAAAGTTTGCAGGCTGTGGACAGGTGCAACTTTCTACTGCCCCACTTCCACCCGGATGTGCTCGTCCCAGCGTAGGGTTATACTATTGTAATTATAAATAATTTAAAATTTAGGACTTACGCTGGCACCATGATTGGCTCTATCGCTCAAGTATTTCTTTTAAGCAAGATAGACCTTTTTGAATGTAATTCATTTATTTACTTTTTTCATTCGTTTTTATTTTTAACAATATTATTATTTTTTCTATTGTATATTTTTCAATATTCATTTCTATTCATTGTACTGATCATGTAATGTTTTTTTTCAATATATATTCTTGTATTTCTTTTTGTTTGCTCTGTGTGGGTTTGTATCACCTTTCAATTGGGACAATTTTGTATGCAAATGGGTAAATTGGTCATGTATTTTAACAATTGTGATTGGTTAAGACTTACACTGCTGTGATTGGTCACAGCCCCTATGTAAGAATTGTACGGGGGGGGGGGGTGTTCAGTAGCCTACGAGTAAGTGCCCCAATAGGCCAGAAACGCGTTAGACCTTCACCTGTATTGTCCTAATAAATGTATTTGAATTTTTAAACCACTTTTTGTTTTAAAAAAAAAAAAAAAAAACTCGCATCCTTTTGCTATTTGGTATGTATATACTGGGGTGAACTAAGTATTTTTCATTTTTCTATTATACTTATCCATGCTTTACTACTGCTCTTATATATATATCATACTGCTGCAGTGCTAGAGTTGGGCTTTTTTGCACCTTTCTTTAAGCGTAGGGTTACCGCCTTCTTTCCCGCTGAAATCCAGTCGGGGCAGCGGAGCCTTGACGTAATGGGGGCGGGTCCTTGACGTGGTGGGGACAGGTCATAACTTCAGGGGCGGAGCTATGACATGGCGATTGGCTGATTGCCACGTCAATCATAGGAAATCCTGCCCGGTTTTCCTAATTTGGACTGGACAGCCTTTCAAAATACCAGGCTGTCCGGGTCAAAACCGGACAGGCGGAAACCCTATCAATGATACATCTGTGATATTAGGGTCTCCAAAAGTAAAGTGATTACTCACCACGCAGGGGAAGTGGTCCAGGTGCACCGCCCTGAGTCCTCAGCACGGAGAGCGAACAGACCGAAAAACCAATAGGAGCAGGAAATCTTCCACCACACAAGTGCACCAATCAATTCACTGCACCAATTAACTATCCACCCAATCCAAAAAACTTTTCTAAGGTGCACCAATACACTTTTTTCTTGGTGCACCTTAGAAAAGTTTTTTGGATTGGGTGGATAGTTGATTGGTGCACTTGTGTTTAAATATTTGACGCATGGCTCTGAAAGGTTAGCCTATGATTAAGTGTTTATGACACAAAACGCGTAAGGTTGTCAACACAATAAAATCTCTTCATTTTGAACTATTTGCCTGGTGGAAGTTTGCCTTCATTGAGTGTCTGCTCCTATTGGTTCTTAGGTCTAAACCTTATGCCAACTGCCTAGAAATATCAATAGGGCACATAAATTGGAGCGTGCAGCGGGTTGGGGTTGGGTACAGGTTCCCTGGGGTCAGGTTATGGTTGAGTTTTTCAGGACCTGCACATCACTAGTAGCAATATGTCCAATTAGTAAATATATATATATATATCAGGTAAATATATAGCAAGGAAATTAGTTTTCTCTGTGAAGCATACTGGTATAATTTCGGTGTATCCGATAATGAAATTATCTGCACATCGATATGTTCTTGAGCTGCCGGGATTAATTAATTGTTGATGAGTCATGTAATTAAAGTTGCTCTTTCACCTGACTAGACAAGCGTGGTTGAAATGTAATCCATTTACTGCCATGTTTAAAGGCTATCTGATTCACTTACACGCTGCAACTTGTTACGCTAATTTTTGTTTTTTCCCCGGCAAAATTGAATTTAATTTGGAGTAAGAAACCAGAATCTTCCTAATTGACAGATGAGAGCTCAATACGACTTCCATAAACAGACCTGGAAATTTTTATTTCACTCTTATTCAACTTTGGAGTCCAAAGCTGAGCAACACTATAGACTACTTGGTGTACTCATGTGCTATAATAGGGGTCTGCATTTAATATGGGGGATTCCAGTCCTAATGGTGCATTTTTGGGACTTTGTCAGACTCATGCAATCCTATTCATGTTACACAGCAAAAAAGAGGAGCGAGAGACTTCTTCTGTACACTTCAGTTCAGGACCATGTGTTCTTCAATGTTCTCGGGGTTCTCAGTTTGCCCAGTGCACAAATTAGAGCAGACACCACCAGGCAGACCAGGGAACTGAACTTGTGATTTGGGCTGTTAGGGGTTAGGTCTTCAGGATTTACTTTAATGATGTGAAATTTCTTCCTACATTAGCAAATAAAAATTAAAACGTTAAGTTGCATAAATGGCTCTGGATCCCAAACCGATTTCCTCAACTTGGGTCTCAAAGAAGACGTTTAAAATAAAAACAGGAAGGTAGAGGTTTTGGCTTAATGTGGTTACTTGTTTTACAGTTATGAACAAGGGTACTTCATCTCTTACGTTACTTTACCTCATGATTAAGGTTTTCACGTCTTGCAGATCATGTGTACAGAACAGAGTACTGTATAAAAATTGACCAGGGTTGGATTGACCTGCCACGATACCAGAAAAGCTCCTGGTGAGCCCCAAAATAATTCTGATTTCCGTTTTTGTATTTACACCACAGCGATGTGCAACACATACCCATTAGTATGTTTTACATTTAATGTTTGTGACAGTGGGGATCAAATGTCAGGCACAAGAAGGTCCAGTTTGGCTCCACCTACCCCTACCACTCTGCCTACCCCTACCACTCCACCTACCCCAACCACTCCACCAACCACGCCACCTACCTCAAGCACTCCACCTACCCCAAGCACTCCACCTACCACAAACTCTTCACCTACCCCACTCCACCTACCTCAACCACTCCATCTACCCCAACCACTCCACCTCCCCCAACTGGGATCTTCTCACAATTGTGCCTGCAGCTTGTTATCTTCCACATGATTCTCAACATCCTCTTCAGAAAGCTGTGAACCACACATTTGTTATTGACAGGGCCTTTTTTCCATGGACTGTGTAGTAACCTTACTTGGTAGTAGGAAATCATAGGAATGAACTGGACTTCATGTTTTTATTCTCTATTAACCACAAGAGGACCCAAGGATTGGCATGGGAACTATAAGTGACCGTATCAATAGAATGAGTACAAGTAATGATACATTTCAAACCACAAAAAGCTTCCTGTTCTTCAGGCACTTTTACTCTTAAAGGAGTAGGAAAGGTTAAAACTAAGTAAGCCTTATCAGAAAGGTCCATCTAAATATACCAGTAAACCCCCAAAGTAATGTTGTTCTGAGTCCCCTGTCAAAAGAAACACAGCATTTCTTTCCTTCTATTGTGTACTCATGGGCTTCTGTATCAGACTTCCTGCCTTCAGCTTAAACCTCATTGCCCTGGGCAAGAGCATGCTCAGTTTGCTCCTCTTCCTCCGCCCCCTCCCTTCTCTACTGTAATCTGAGCCCAGAGCAGGGCGAGACTCAGGCAGGAAGTGATGTCACACCACATTAATACTGCAGCTCCTATCCTAAACAAACAGAGTTTCTAGAGCTTTCTATGGTAAAACATTCTACAGAATAAATATAGCATTCTAGCTTGCACTACTGCAGCTAATCTATTGGCAATAACATGCCTCTGTAGCTTTCCTTCTCCTTTAAATGAAACAGTTTATGGAGAATCGCTGCAATTTATCTTGTTCAGCTTTGCTCTTTTCCAACCTAAACCTTAAACATTGAGCCTCAGAAGGAGATAATGCTCATACTTATGCATCTGCCACTTTTCCCATGTTTTTGAAATATTTTGTCATGTAGGTAAACTGCAGCTTTATGGTGCTTGGTTGGTTGTAGATCTAGGTAGCCCTCCCAAAGATGCCCTCATATTGGCTATGGACACTGCAATTAAAAAAGACACCACCAGCCCATACCTCCATTTGCCAGAAATGTGACTACAAAAACCCAGTGTAATGCAAGTCTTCTATATGATTTAACATGTTGTAAGCGCCTTTTATGTACATTACAAAAAGGATTATGGCTTCACTCCCAGCATGTGTAGGGAATAATACAGCCTCGTGAAACCATTCATTTTATTTAATGAATTGCTAGTTCTGTTCCCAGAAAACCGACGTTCTGACTTCACGCAGTGTTGCCTTAATTATTTACTGAGCTATTAAACAAAACTGCATGTACCAACTCCCTTTCTATCCATCGAGTGTGAGTCAAGTCTCTATCAAAACATGACAGATTTGGGTTGTCTCTCTGATCCCCTATTAATTATATTTATTTTGCCTATTGCATTTTCTTTTCCTTCACGTATTGCTGGGAATTCTTATTACAGACCTTGTACAGACACAACCGAATTTCTGCAATTTCACCATTGCCCCCCCCCCATAAGTTAAAAAAAAAATTTGCACCACAGCCCCCATAAAAGTTTAAAAAAAAAAAAAAAAAAAAACATTGGCGCCAGGGACAAGTTAAAAAAAATTGGGGCCCCAGCCATTCAAGCACAGGATACACAGTAGTCATGGTGGAATTGAAAAAGGCTATATGGCACAGGTTAAATAGTGGATAACGGATAACACCATTATGTTCTACAGATCTTATTTGCTATCTGCTGTGTAACCCGAGTCTTTTCTCCTTTGAATGGCTGCCCCCATGGCTACACAGCAGCTTGTTTATATAAACTATAGTAGTACTTATCTGTTATCTACTGTGTATCCTGTGCTTGAATGGCTGCCCCCATGGCTACACAGCAGCTTGTTTATATAAACTATAGTAGTACTTATCTGTTATCTACTGTGTATCCTGTGCTTGAATAGCTGCCCCCATGACTACACAGCAGCTTGTTTATATAAACTATAGTAGTACTTATCTGTTATCTACTGTGTATCCTGTGCTTGAATGGCTGCCCCCATGGCTACACAGCAGCTTGTTTATATAAACTATAGTAGTACTTATCTGTTATCTACTGTGTAGCCTGTGCTTGAATGGCTGCCCCCATGGCTACACAGCAGCTTGTTTATATAAACTATAGTAGTACTTATCTGTTATCTACTGTGTAGCCTGTGCTTGAATGGCTGCCCCCATGGCTACACAGCAGCTTGTTTATATAAACTATAGCAGTACTTATCTGTTATCTACTGTGTATCCTGTGCTTGAATGGCTGCCCCCATGGCTACACAGCAGCTTGTTTATATAAACTATAGTAGTACTTATCTGTTATCTACTGTGTATCCTGTGCTTGAATGGCTGCCCCCATGGCAACACAGCAGCTTGTTTATATAAACTATAGTAGTACTTATCTGTTACCTACTGTGTATCCTGTGCTTGAATGGCTGCCCCCATGGCTACACAGCAGCTTGTTTATATAAACTATAGTAGTACATATGTTATCTACTGTGTATCATGTGCTTGAATGGCTGCCCCCATGGCTACACAGCAGCTTGTTTATATAAACTATAGCAGTACTTATCTGTTATCTACTGTGTATCCTGTGATTGAATGGCTGCCCCCATGGCTACACAGCAGCTTGTTTATATAAACTATAGTAGTACTTATCTGTTATCTACTGTGTATCCTGTGCTTGAATGGCTGCCCCCATGGCTACACAGCAGCTTGTTTATATAAACTATAGTAGTACTTATCTGTTATCTACTGTGTATCCTGTGCTTGAATGGCTGCCCCCATGGCTACACAGCAGCTTGTTTATATAAACTATAGTAGTACTTATCTGTTACCTACTGTGTATCCTGTGATTGAATGGCTGCCCCCATGGCTACACAGCAGCTTGTTTATATAAACTATAGTAGTACTTATCTGTTATCTACTGTGTATCCTGTGATTGAATGGCTGCCCCCATGGCTACACAGCAGCTTGTTTATATAAACTATAGTAGTACTTATCTGTTATCTACTGTGTATCCTGTGCTTGAATGGCTGCCCCCATGGCTACACAGCAGCTTGTTATATAAACTATAGTAGTACTTATCTGTTATCTACTGTGTATCCTGTGCTTGAATGGCTGACCCCATGGCTACACAGCAGCTTGTTATATAAACTATAGTAGTACTTATCTGTTATCTACTGTGTATCCTGTGCTTGAATGGCTGCCCCCATGGCTACACAGCAGCTTGTTATATAAACTATAGTAGTACTTATCTGTTATCTACTGTGTATCCTGTGCTTGAATGGCTGCCCCCATGGCTACACAGCAGCTTGTTATATAAACTATAGTAGTACTTATCTGTTATCTACTGTGTATCCTGTGCTTGAATGGCTGCCCCCATGGCTACACAGCAATTTGTTTATATAAACTATAGTAGTACTTATCTGTTATCTACTGTGTATCCTGTGCTTGAATGGCTGCCCCCATGGCTACACAGCAATTTGTTTATATAAACTATAGTAGTACTTATCTGTTATCTACTGTGTATCCTGTGCTTGAATGGCTGCCCCCATGGCTACACAGCAGCTTGTTTATATAAACTATAGTAGAGTTTCTGAAGCAAACACACCGTTTTAACCAGTGCAGGGTAACACTGCATTATATTTTTATTACTTTAAAACAATTTCATTTTTTGATTTTACTGTTCCTTTAAGCCTTGTCTCTGCATTGGTCATGTTGTGACTTTGCATGACTAATATATACATTTAGCAGAGAGTCACAGCAGTAGGTTGGAGCCCAGAGAGTAGGTAAATGTAGAAAGATTGCAGAATGAGTAGAATTCAGTGTTTTATTATCAAGGTTTGACCCTTGTCCCTTGTCTGATAGCAACTGTGATGGATTTAAAGGGAAATTATGGAATGCTGGCATGTATTTGCTATGAGTCCTTTTGCCTTTAGTACCTTTTCCTTTTCTCATTAACTTCATCATTTTCATCCTGACCTTAAATGACCTCTGTCATATCCGACAAGCCAAGGTATTTTTGACTTGCCGAATTTGCTGGAAGAGCATATTATAGCATGATAGTGGTGTTGGAATAAATTAAGTAGTGGATTGATTGGTTCCTACACTACACAGTGCTTCATGGTGGAAGGGAATATGCTTTTTTGGGTATTATGGTGGAATGAAGGTGCCTTGCTGGATTTTCAGGGTGTAATAGAGGTGCAATAGTGGGGTTTCCTGGTGAGTTGAAATGCTCTGCTTGGTTTTCATGGTTGGATGAGATGCTCTGCTGATTTTTTAATGGTGGGGTGAGATGCTCAGCTGGGTTTTCATGGTGGGGTGAGATTCTCTACTGGCTTTTCATGGTGGGGTGAGGTGCTCTGCTGGCTTTTCATGGTGCGGTGAGATGCTCTGCTGGCTTTTCATGGTGCGGTGAGATGCTCTGCTGTTTTTTTCGTGGTGGGATGAGATGCTCTGCTGACTTCATGGTGGGGTGAGATGCTCTGCTGGCTTTTCATGGTGGGGTGAGATGCTCTGCTGGCTTTTCATGGTGGGGTGAGATGCTCTGCTGGCTTTTCATGGTGGGGTGAGATGCTCTGCTGGCTTTTTCGTGGTGGGATGAGATGCTCTGCTGACTTCATGGTGGGGTGAGATGCTCTGCTGGCTTTTCATGGAGCGATGGAAGTGCACAGCTGGGGTCTCAAGGTGAAATGAATGTTCTATTTTGTGTTTCTTGGATGAAGGTGGTGAAGGTGCTTTGCAGAATTTTTACGCTGTAATAGAGGTGCAATTCTTTTTTTTTTTTTTTTTTTTTTTGGTGGAATGAAAGTGGGTTTTAATTCACGGTGAGCCGCAGTTCTGGGTTTTCGTGGCGGAACGGATGTTATGTACTGGGTTTTCATGGTGGGATGAAAGTTCTGAGCTGGTTCTTCGTGGTGGCTCTGTTATTTTTTTAAATAATGCCTTTTGTGGTTGAGTTATAAGACATTGTCTTATGGTGGAATGAACGGCAATGGACTTGGATTGACTAACAACTATCATGTGTTCTGTGATGAGATTTGATGCATTTTTCTTATAGCCTTATAGAGCAAATCAGCAGGAACCGCCCCAAGTTTGTTCATAGCCTGTACAGAGAGAACTCTGGCAGCATAGGTATTCCCCTGTACTAAGCACAATTCAGCAGGAACAGCTCCCTAAGTTTGCTCATAGTCTGTACAGAGAGATCCCATAAAACTATGACAGCATAGGTATTCCCCTGTACTAAGCACAATTCAGCAGGAACAGCTCCCTAAGTTTGCTCATAGTCTGTACAGAGAGATCCCATAAAACTATGGCAGCATAGGTATTCACCTGTACTAAGCACAATTCAGCAGGAACAGTCCCTAAGTTTGCTCATAGTCTGTACAGAGAGATCCCATAAAACTATGACAGCATAGGTATTCCCCTGTACTAAGCACAATTCAGCAGGAACAGCTCCCTAAGTTTGCTCATAGTCTGTACAGAGAGATCCCATAAAACTATGGCAGCATAGGTATTCACCTGTACTAAGCACAATTCAGCAGGAACAGTCCCCTAAGTTTGCTCATAGCCTTTTCAGAGAGATCCCATAAAACTATGGCAGCATAGGTATTCACCTGTACTAAGCACAATTCAGCAGGAACAGTCCCTAAGTTTGCTCATAGTCTGTACAGAGAGATCCCATAAAACTATGGCAGCATAGGTATTCCCCTGTACTAAGCACAATTCAGCAGGAACAGCCCCTAAGTTTGCTCATAGCCTGTACAGAGAGATCCCATAAAACTATGGCAGCATAGGTATTCCTTTGTACTGAGTGATAATATAAACTAGTACAACACTTTTCCCTGTACTAAACTCAGTTCTACAGGGAACACCAGAATGTAGTGCCGCTTTTAAAACAGTCACATTCAGTTCGAGGTGGTTCTGTAAATAGTCACACATGAAAGCTATACTGCATCGAGGCTCTGATGAAATTACTTGCAGATTTATGCCAGTCAGTCACATGCTACTTTTTTTCTGTGTCACAAACTGGCGTCTCCGGCCAAAAAAGTCCTTGAATTCAATTTGATTTGTGTCTTTAACTGTACATTCCATGCTGACGGATCACATCAGATAAGCAGTTTCATTTGTACGTCTTCTCTCTGAACATTTACACCTGCACTATCCAATCAGCATGCTCTTCCAGTGTTTGAAAGAAATTTTAAAAAGAAGTTCAAATACAATTACAATCTCCATGAGTTTAAAAATTTTCATATTTTTAAAGTTATTTGTCATTCTCATTGAAGGCATAGTCTTCTCAATAGTGATTTCTACTCTTTTTTTTTTTCTGATCACGTCTACTTCCGATTATGTCACTTCTGGTTTACAATGACTGCACTTCCTGATTCTTGATGGCCAGCGGGTCCGGGTCGCGTATAAGGTACTTGCGGGTGAGTTCGGGTAGCAGGTCCAAGCGGGTAAGAATGCGGATTGCAAGGTTGCGGGTACGGGTTCCAAAAAATGGACCCGCGTAGGACTCTAGCTCTAGTTGTATATATTCCCTCCATCGTAATATGATCTAGAGTCCTGCACGGGTCCATTTTTTGGACCCGTACCTGCAAACTGCAGTCCGCAACCCTCATTCTTACCCACTTGGACCCGCTACCTGACCCGCAAGTACCTTATCCGCAACCCGGACCTGCGACTTGCTGACCGTCAAGAATCAGGAAGTGCTGTCATTGTAAACCTGACCTCATCAGGAGTAGGCGTGATCAGAAAAAAAGAAGTAAAACAGGAAGTGCTGTCATTGTAAACCGGAAGTGACCTCATCAGGAGTAGGCGTGATCAGAAAAAAAGAAGTAAAACAGGAAGTGCTGTCAGTGTAAACCGCAAGTGACATCGTTAGAAATAGACGTGATCAGAAAAAAGGAGTAAAAATCGATATTGAGAAGACCCGCAGCCAGACCCGAAAACCCGCAGAACCGCCGACCCATGTCTATACCCGGAAATTCAACCCGCTGTAGGACTCTAATCTGATCATTTGGCCCTGGGGCCAATGATTAGATCAAGCCTGATATCGCCTATTTTAGGTGGGCATATCTTGGAAATGGTCTGCTCATTCCGAGATCTTATAGGTTATGGGCAGCTTTAAACTAGCCATGTGCCGTTATCAGCCAGACTTTTGGATCATTGGGATCTGTTCCATTGCATTGGGAAGCTCCACATCCACGATCGAATGAAGTCCTCACCCATAGATATTTTCTATCCTTCCCTGTGGATCAATGACTGGACCCCAATTAGATATTTATCTGGAACAACATTGCTGTGATCCCTCACTGACTGTATAAGAAAAGCCTGAATGAAGGAACTCCAGATATCAAATCCATAACTGGTAGTTGATCAGAAGCTCGGAAAGTTTAGGCCGGAACCCGCCATCAGTCTGTATTCTATTCTAAAGCTGGCCATAGACGTAAAGATCCGATCATATGAATCTCCGTTTCGTACGATTCTCGGGCCTTGTGTGGAGTGTCCCGACATTTTTCGTGCCATGGTGATCGGTCGTTCAGATGATCAGACAGGTTAGAAAATTTCTGTCGGCTACCGATAATATCTCTGCATGTATTGCCGATCTGACGATAGTGGGAGACTGTCACCAGCTTTTGTCGGACTTCACTTTCATACAATTGCTGTCAGGGAAGAACATTGGCTGATCTGTTCTTTTTCTACTTTATTTGATCTGAATAGTTAGTGGCAGGTCTGGAGATGGCTTCCGATATGAAGGCAAATCTGCACGTTTATGGCCACCATTACAGTAGGCAGGGAATACAGTGCAGCTTAGGAATCTACGATGATTGAGCAGTTCGTTGGCTGCTGCAGGTCTCATGGTACTGGTACTTATCTCAGAGGATCATCACTAATTGACAATGTTCCACATTGACAATCCGATAGAGTTTGATCTCCCTAATGGGTTTCTTTGTGAGCTAATTGGATTACACGCTCCCACGGCATGGATACCAATGGGCTTATTCCAGGGCACAAAGGAATCGAATAAGTCGGCAGCTTGATACAGCCTTCAGATCAGCCATGCCAAGGGCTGCCATTGAGTGAGATAATCGCTGGTTTTATCCGTATACTACTCCAATCCAAAATTTTGGCTTCCGTATTTAACCAACACTTAAATGACACTCCTGTCCCTTTAAAGCTAGCCATAGATGTAAAGATTTTTAAAAGATGTTTTTGTACGATTTGTCCAAACCTGGTAATTTTTCTGATGGATGTCGGACGAAAAATCATTTGATGAACGATCGTTTGATTCCCACTAACCTCATGATAATTTGACAGATTGGTTGAATTGCACTGAAATCGATTGTTCACCAAAGAAAAATCTTTGCGTCTATGGGGACCTTGAAGGACAAGGAAATTTAAACTAAAGAAGTAGGTAGAAATGTTGTACATGATGTTTTGTGCTTCTGTACCAGCCCAAGGCAACCACAGCCCTTTAGCAGTAAAGATCTGTGTCTCCAAAGATGCCCCAATAACTTTCCAAGATGGTGACCCCCTGTGACAAGTTTGAAGTCCTGGATCATTGCTGCTATTGACAAGCTGAGACTTTAGCCTCGTGCAATAAGTTCAGTATATGAAATATGGTGTTTTAAGCACTATTTATTTTTAGGGTTTAGTTCTCCTTTAAGCGGAAGATTTAAAATTTAAGATTTAAAATTTATGAGTGTTTTCTCTTTTTACCTGCCATTTCTTTGGCATGCTTATGAGGACACGTGATCACACTGCTGAGAAATGTTTGGAACTCATCAGCAGGTTTTATAATACAGGTCTGATTAATTCACATAGCTAGAGAACAAAAGCCTTTACTAAACTGCTAGAAGTTAGATTAACCTCAGGCTGACGTATTGATGTTGGTGGCAGACATCCTGCAGTTCATAATTAAAGTTTCTGTTTGGTCTCCGGAGTCTGATCTTGGCTTTGATTCGGTGACTTCAGGGGACCGGCTCACTGTTGAAAATGAGCTTGAAAGCAGTATCTGACTAGCCCTTTCTGCACTCCGGATTCTGACTCTTGAAACAATGTGGCTGACTGTTTTCTAGAAAAGACAGATCTGTTATTTGACTGACTTCGGCCATTGTGTTAAGGGCATTGGCTGATTTGGCTTAAGAGAGATCCTCTCGTTTGACGATGTCACCAAACGAGCGGATACCTCTGCCCCATATGACCACATTGAAGTGGGTGATATCGGGCTGATCTGATCGTGGGCCCTAGGGCCCAACGATTGGTTCGTAATGCAGGAGAACGGGCGATCGGATCGTGGGAACCCATATACGACTTTCGGGCAGATATTGATCGGGAAAGCCCGTCGGATGGCCCCACACATGGGCCAATAAGCTGCCGAATCGGTCTGTTGGCAGCTTTTATTGGCCTGTGTATGGGGGCCTTTATTCTTGCTCTTCCTCTCAGTTCTGCTTTGTTGAGCTTGGTATGTTAATAAATAACCGCATGCCATACCCCCATTCACAATCTGTAGCCGATTTAGGGATCCTGGTTTAATCATGAACAGAAAGTCAAATTACTGTTTCCTCTTTACAGCACGGGGCTTTACTGAGCCGCTGACATGGAACAAATGTCATTTGACTCGAGTTGCACTTGGACTTCATCCCATTTCTGCGCAGTGAAATGAGCGAATGATGCATGGAATTGTCCAAGCTGTTTTGGGATAGGGGGCACGAATGACACAACTGTCTCCTCCAAACTCTTCCAAAATAGACACTACTTAATATTACAAATTCTAAATTTCTGAGCAAGGAGTGACTTTTTATTCTTCATGGGGCAGTATGAACGGAATGGCTTGGTGCATTTCTGCTAGCAAGATACAATTAGAAATCAGAGCCACAGGCTACAGAAAAAAATCAAATAACGGAACCTAGTGCAATATTGTTAATATTCAGTGCAATCACCAAAGTGTTACAACACTAATGTGTATGTGTCTTGAACCATAGAAAGTCTATGTGTGTGTGTGTGCTTTTAAAGTGATTTTTACAAGTGCCATCGCCAAAATAAAATTATAATTAGGCCAAACAAAGTGCTTGCTTCAAAAGGTAAGAAAAAGGAATACCCTGGAGTTATTGATATTCTTTTTCGAAATCAGGAATCTTGTTAATTGCCAATCCCACCAGAGAGTGGACACATGCTGATTTCTACTGATTGAAGCAAACACCACTGCACCCTCCCATGGACTGCATTTATTTAACCCAGAACTAGAGTCCTGCGCGGAACCAATTTGTTAAACCCGACCCAGAACAGCAACCCGCATACTTACTCAGTTGGACCGGCTACCCGACCCTCGAGTACCTTATCTGCGACCCGCTAACCATCAAGAAACAGGAAATGCTGTCATTATAAACCGGAAGTGACGTCATTAGATGTAGGCGTGGTCAGATGATCAGGGAAAAAAAAGAGTTAAACAGGAAGTGGTGTCATTGTAAACCGGAAGTGAAATCATTAGAAGTAGGCGTGATCAGAAAAAAAAGGAGTAAAAAAGTAAGTGCTGTCATTTTAAACCGGACGTGACATCATCATTATAAGTAGCGTGATCAGAAAAAAAGGAGTAAAACAGGAAGTGTTGTCATTGTAAACCGGAAGTAGGTGTGATCAGAAAAAAAGGCGTAAAACTCTCTATTGAGAAGACCAGCAACCCGAACCACAAACCTGGAGAACCGCCAACCCGCATCTATACCCGCTCCCAAAACTTCTACCTGCAACCTGCAAGGTATCGCATGTTTTTATGGGTAACCCGTGGGTACCTAACCCACTGCAGGACTCTACCCAGAACATTCCCATAATTTAGTCAAAAGTCCACCCACTTTGATTCACCATGGCCACCCACCAATGTCCACCTTGTGCACAGGCCTTCATTATAATCCAATCATTGGTTCAGGGACCAGATAAATGGATTGGTCTAATTTGTCCCATTGAGTGGTTGACGTGTAGGCGTCCAGCTTTAATGTTTAGAGAGCAGTATCTGATGCATGTGAGCTGCCAATCCCATTTATCTATAAATTAAACTGGTTGAGGCAATGTACAACATGTTGTCTTTGTTACAGTTATAGCCTTCTTCTAGTTATTCATTAATAAAGGGGGAGCAGTGTTATTGGGGCAGCTGCCCAATACATAGCACTGATAGTGTGTTCTTCTGCAAAATGAACATGCTTTGTTTAAAAAATCACCTTATTGTTGTAAAAAAAAAAAATCATCCAGTCGGATATGTGTATCTGAAACATAAAATAGGCAAACGTGGGGCTGGAGGTGCCTTTAACTGGGATACTGGAGGAGCAGGTTGCGATTGGATGGACGGCCGCCTCATACGCAATAACTCGTCATTTGAAAGCCATATGACTGCCATCATAGGACAATGTATATTGTTACAGCTTGTTTGGGAATAGATTATGCTTTGTATAATGTGCATTTCTGTGCCACTTTATTGTTCCCACGGTGCTGAATGCTAAGCCATTGTAACATGATGTTGTGTACATAACCAGGGAAGATGCCACATACAAAGGAGCGTCTTTGCTGCCCCAGAGAAATTCATTATTCTTAAAGGCTATCGGCACATCGGGAGATTCCCAGCATTATGGCACACGCGACTTTGGTGGGCATACAAGTGACAGCTGAGATTGACAAGTGTTTGCACAATCACTTACAGGCAATTGCCATAGAAGTGAGTTACATGTGTATATAAGATCTTAATTTCTCTACCAGCCCAAAACATAATAACATCATACACTGGGAACAAGAACTGGAAGGTCCCTTGGAATTGGAGGACTGGGAAGCTACCGTATATGGTGGAAGGCCAAAACAGGGGTGACTTGTGTAAAACAGAAAAAAAATGTATATAAGGTCATGATGCATTGGTATATGACCCCTAAAAAACTGACAGAAATAAACTCAACCATTCCATACCAATGCTGGAGAGGATGCGATACCATTTGCTATGGGCTTGTCCAATGATCAGTGGTTATTGGGAGGAGGTATATAAGCTGATAATAAAAGTTACCTGTAAAGACATAGAAAAAAAACCCAACAACCTACTTGCTGGAAAAACCCATAGAGGAAATTTCTAGCGCCTCCCAAAAATGAATGAACCAATAGAGAACAATAGCAGCCAAATTGAAACCGGCAACCATTCCCTCAATTACGGAGGTCCACAGGAAACTGATGCATTTTGAGAGCACTATTTCTCATATATGGGCCCCATACAAACTTTTGGGGAAACTCGCTGACTTATAACAAGAATGTAGTTATTCATTTATAAATATGATAAGGAAGCCATTCTTGCCTAACGAAAGGTAATGGATAACGGATCATCTAGCTGGAGATATAGCTGTACGACCCGGCCAAAATCCTCATAAGCTCCACATATTAACCAGAACAAATGAACAAACACACTGAAAAAGTAAATAAAGGTAGACTAGTTGGTTTTGTATCATTTCTGTTTATTTGGCATTATGTGATTTCATTCAATAAAAAATAGATAACATAATATACTGATAATGACGTCAATGTAAACAGTGTGTGTACCCATTGTATGCAATGTTCTTATGCAATTTATTTTAGGGATGCACCGAATCCACTATTTTGGATTCGGCCGAACCCCGAATCCTTCGCGAAAGATTTGGCCGAATACCGAACCGAATACGAATCCTAATTTGCCACAAAAAGTCACACGATTTCCCTCCCGCCCTTAATTTGCATGTGCAAATTAGGATTCGGTTCGGCAGAAGTATTCGGCCGAATCGGAATCCTGCTGAAAAAGGCCAAATCCTGAACCGGATCCTGGATTCGGTGCATCCCTAATTTATTTTATCCAATAAAAATCCAAGTTACAAGAAGAGTTACATGTGATTTTGGCCAGAAGGCCCCAAATCTTCCCATGTGCCAAGAAAACACTGGCCCTGTGGACATGTGCCTTTTCCCCCCACAAAAATCACAGGGTTTTCATTTATGTTGCCTTTTGATTTGAATATTTTTAGCAAACTTTGCTGTTTTATTAATGTTATTAAACCAGAACGTGTCCTGATCTGGTTTAACAGCCACAAGCAGAGGTGCAGCTTTCTTACCCTTTAGATGTAGTTGGGAGGGGATTGATGTAAGACATCAGTAAGGCCGGCCATAGACATGCAGATTTGATTCGTTGTTCTATGAATGCTCTTTCGTGTCAGTCTGCTGATATTCAACTAACCTTTCAGATTAAATAAGTAGGGAAATGTTTAAAAAATCAATGTTCTGGCCATTAATTGACAGAGAGCAATTAAGTCCAACAAATCGTGATGATGCTTGACAGTCCTGTGCTTGAGTAGCTGCCCCCATGGCTACTAGCAGCTTGTTTATATAAACTATAGTAGTACTTATCTGTTATCTACTGTGTATCCTGTGCTTGAATGGCTGCCCCCATGGCTACTAGCAGCTTGTTTATATAAACTGTAGTAGTACTTATCTGTTATCTACTGTGTATCCTGTGCTTGAATGGCTGCCCCCATGGCTACACAGCAGCTTATTTATATAAACTATAGTAGTACTTATCTGTTATCTGCTGTGTATCCTGTGTTTAAATGGCTGCCCCCATGGCTACACAGCAGCTTGTTTATATAAACTATAGTAGTACTTATCTGTTATCTCCTGTGTATCCTGTGCTTGAATGGCTGCCCCCATGGCTACACAGCAGCTTGTTTATATAAACTATAGTAGTACTTATCTGTTATCTACTGTGTATCCTGTGCTTGAATGGCTGCCCCCATGGCTACACAGCAGCTTGTTTATATAAACTATAGTAGTACTTATCTGTTATCTACTGTGTATCCTGTGCTTGAATGGCTGCCCCCATGGCTACACAGCAGCTTGTTTATATAAACTATAGTAGTACTTATCTGTTATCTACTGTGTATCCTGTGCTTGAATGGCTGCCCCCATGGCTACACAGCAGCTTGTTTATATAAACTATAGTAGTACGTATCTGTTATCTTCTGTGTATCTTGTGCTTGAATGGCTGCCCCCATGGCTACACAGCAGCTTGTTTATATAAACTATAGTAGTACTTATTTGTTATCTACTGTGTATCCTGTGCTTGAATGGCTGCCCCCATGACTACTAGCAGCTTATTTATATAAACTATAGTAGTACTTATCTGTTATCTACTGTGTATCCTGTGCTTGAATGGCTGCCCCCATGGCTACACAGCGGCTTTTTTATATAAACTATAGTAGTACTTATCTGTTATATACTGTGTATCCTGTGCTTGAATGGCTGCCCCATGGCTACACAGCAGCTTGTTTATATAAACTATAGTAGTACGTATCTGTTATCTTCTGTGTATCTTGTGCTTGAATGGCTGCCCCCATGGCTACACAGCAGCTTGTTTATATAAACTATAGCAGTGCTTATCTGTTATCTACTGTGTATCCTGTGCTTGAATGGCTGCCCCCAAGGCTACACAGCAGCTTGTTTATATAAACTATAGTAGTACTTATCTGTTATCTACTGTGTATCCTGTGCTTGAATGGCTGCCCCATGGCTACACAGCAGCTTGTTTATATAAACTATAGTAGTACTTATTTGTGCATATACTAGAAAGGGACAGATGCTGCTTTCAATAGCAATACATTTAAAAATAACTTAAAAATGTGTAATGAATGTATACTGCAAACTTGCTTAGAATTGTTTTCTTTTATTAGGGAAACAAAATATTTTGACATTTCTTTTAAGGGAATCTTCTATATTCTGATAATTTTGCTTCTATCGAGCGTTTGAAGAAGAAATGTTCTTGGCCTGGGTAGTTGCATGCCATGGCCGTGCTGAGTGACACTTCTGATCCCAATGTTGATGACAAAGGATAATTACCTGGCTGATGACAAGCGTCTCATTGAACAGATGGTCCATCTGCCAACATAGAAACAGTGGAGATTAAGGGCCCTGATGGGCGTATGACGGGTATCAGACCTAGAAATGTACGGGGCTGGTTCTGTCACAATTCTGCAGCAAAGCTCTTTCTTGTATATAGGCTCAAAAAGCCAATTAAATCTGTTGGTAAAACTTGAAATGTCTAATGTGCTACGTTATTATGGTTAGTATGTAGCCCACATATATAGCCGTACTTGCACTGTAAAGCTAGAGAAACAAATTTGCCCTGGACCCATCTGTTGTTCCTCTTTTAGCGGCGGATAGTGATGAGCGAATTTTTTTCGCCAAGTTTCACCATCAAACATGACGTCCGTAGACTCCAATGCATTTCGCCTATCGCTAGTGGCCGATGCACTTTAGGATGGGAATGCATCGGTTCGGGATTCGGCCGAATATGCAAATTAGGAGCGGGGAGGTAAATCACGTGACCACCCCTAATTTGCATATGCAAATTAGTATTCGGTTCGGTATTTGGACGAATCTAAAGCAAAGGATTTGGGGGTTCGGCCGAATCCAAAATAGTGGATTCGGTGCATCCCTACTACTTTTTATAAGCAAAAACTTTTCTGTATGATAATGTTACACTCTGCTACTTATTCTTACTAAATACTTGTACCTCCCAACATTTAGGAAATAGAAAGAGGGACAAAATGTTTTGACCATGGCCATTTTTGTGGCCACACCCCCTAATTACTAAGTTAATTTTAGAAAATTTGGCAGGTTATGATATTTTGAACACATTTCTGTGGTTTTTATGTGCTATTACAGTTTTGCTAATGAAAGTGCATTGCCCTTTAAGCTGCTTGTCATAGTTTCCCCAAGAGACCAGCTTATCTTAAATTGTTACAATTGTTTCTTTGCTTATCTTAAATTGTTACAATTGGGGATGCACAGAATCCAGGATTCAGAATCCTTCTGCCCGGCCGAACAAAATCCTAATTTGCATATGCAAATTAGGGTCGGGGAGGGAAATCCCGTGACTTTTTGTCACAAAACAAGGAAGTAAAAAATGTTTTTCCCCTTCCCACCCCTAATTTCATATGCAAATTAGGATTTGTTTCTGTATTCGGCCAAATCTTTTGCGAAGGATTCATGGGTTTGGCCGAATCAAAAATAGTGGATTCAGTGCATCCCTAGTTACAAATGCGTCTTTGCTTATCTTAAATTGTTATAATTGTTTCTTTGCTCTTTTTAAATTGTTACAAAAGTATTTAAGTGCACCTGCCAGTATCCTGGGCTCTGCCAAAAGCCAATTACGTAAGTTTTAGAAACCTTGTATCTTTTTCTGGCTAATGAAGGTGAATTGCCCTTTAAGAAGTGAGTCTTAGATCTCCCAAGAGACAGAACTGTTATAAAAGTATCTAACTATCTATACTGCACTCTCTGCCAAAAGCCAATTAAGTTAGAAATTTTGTATCTTTTTCTGGCTGTTTAGTGCAGGAGATCAAAGAGAAAGTCGGGACATTTCAGTAACAATCCAGGACTGCGGGTTGAGCTATGGAAATCAGGACTGTCCTGTGAAAAACAGTTAGGAGGTACAAATCCTTATATATACACACACGGGGATAGCAATGCTTGGTCCTGCAAGCAGCTGAAATGGCTTTGGGACTGAGCGAGATCTGCACCTTTGTCAGACATGGCCTAGTTTTTCATCTGTGAGTGTTGGTTGGAATGTAAAACATTCTTTTGAAAGCGATTTAGTGATGCACAATGTTCCCTTATAAAAGCAGCATTATACAGACTTGGCCGTGGGGCTCAGTATGGTAAAGTGCAAATATGCAGTTAAAGGCTTTCTTAAAGTCGGTTAAGGAAATTGAAATGTGATACAGATACATCACTCCCTTAAATGGAATTATGTTTCCTTATTATCAGCGTGCATGAGAAAGCCGGGCTGCAGCTACAAATGGCACCCCTTAAATGGATCCCCGTATCACTAGTGCCATCGTCCGCCCTCGGGCAAGCATCCTGGGAAGCCTCTGCTGTGTATTTCCCTAGCAGCATAACCATTTGCTCTCAGGAATATAGTCATTTCATAGATCTACAACATGGGAAACATACACAAACCACAACCAGGTTCCAAAGTGTTATGGACTCAGAGAGTGTCGGCCATATTGATCCCATGTAATGATTTGTATGTGAATAAACTGGGGAACAAGGCTTGGATTAAACACATAAGCAATAGAGGTTTTATCCTATTCTTATAAGGAACATTTATACAGTGCAGGGTATCAAGAGCAATACTTGTAATTTGCTGGCTCTCTGACGTTGATGCTCGTGATCATTTTTTGATTCCCCTTAAAGGATATGTAAACCTTTAAAATAATTGAATATAAAATTGTTGAGAGTGCTATTCTAAGCACTTTTGTCATTTACATTCATTATTTATTTTCTTTTAATTCCAAGATATTAAGGGATACATGTGCTGTTAATATGAATGGATTTTGTTCCAACAGCGCCACCTTCTGGTCCGTTTCCCACCAGTCTGACCACCAAGTAGTCAAGGAAGTTGTCAGGAGAAAAAAAGAGGCTGCTCTGATGTTCTTCTGATTAGGAAAACAATTAGAAACCTTTCTCACATAGGATAGGAATTGTCCGACAGTCCCTAACTGCTCTGCAGGGAAACAATCATAATTATGAACAGCAGGGAGAGCCCCTTCCTTTCCAGCCATGCAGAACTCAAGCAGTTTGTTTGTTTCCCTGTAGAGCAGTCAGCGACTGTGTAGAGATTTGTATTGGATTTTATATTTGCTTTTACACCTCCTTTACTGTTTCCAACTCCAGCTGCAGGGCCAAAGATTATGGAGCCAGATTTAAACAGATAAACTGGGATTCTATTTGGAGGATTATTTTGCTGCAGCCACTGGTTCTGCAGAGTTGGAGAAAGTTTGTATTAAACAATAAAAAAAACTTTAAACTCCACATTAGATTACATGACAACACAGTCTTGCTGAATCGGCTTCTGGCAGATATTATTTGACTTGTGCTGTTTTGATAATTTATGACGATCCCTAAGCAGACCAGACCACACTGAGCATGTGCACAGTCTTGGTCTTGCAAAGATGTATAACAAAGTTACAAGATGGTGACCCCCTGTGGCCAACTTTGAAAACATAAATCATTTGTTTGATTAGGCTTGTGGTGCAGTAACTTCATGTTTATATATCATCATCATCGTGATTTATTTATATAGCGCTGACAAGATACGCAGTGCTTTACCTTAGTTATAACAAACAGGGAATAAATGGTGGAAAACAAACAAAGGTTACAGAGTACAACAGGATTAGAGGGCCCTACAAATTAGAGTTTACAAACTAAAGGTTAGGGTACAATTGAGACATTAGGATTTTAGAAACTATTTGTGATTTTTGATACAGCAAGGAGCGCTTAAAAGTTTTGAATGAAGGAGAAAGTCTGACAGCTCGAGGCAGAGAGTTTCAGAGAAAAGCAGAAGCCCGAGAGAAGTCTCATAGACGAGAATGGGCAGAAGTGATGAGAGGAGAAGCGAGGCGAAGATCAGAAGCAGAGCGAAGGTTGCGTGAAGGAGAGTATTAGGAGATCAGAGATGAAATATAGGGAGGGGCTTCATTATTAAGGGCCTTGAATGTGAGTGTTATTAATTTGAATTTGATTCTATATAATACAAAATACAGCATTTCTTTACTTCCCCTTTAAAAGTGTACACAACTTCATACTTTCAGTCCCTAAAGTGACTCCTCCTCCACAGAAAGGAATCCTCTCCCAGCAATATCTGTGGGAAGCAAATTGCACAGATCGCTGCCTCTCAATGTTACTGAGGCCTTAAATTGTTCAGCTGACAGTTGCAGGCAGAGAAACAGTTCTAGGTCTGGCCTACCATTTTAGTTAATTCAATCTTCCACTGGACCGCTGACCGGATTACAATTTATGGTCTTCTCTAATTTGCAGCTCAATGATAAAGCCCCAAGAATTTCCATGGGGGCCCTCCAATGCACAACTTGCTGTAGAAAACAATGGTGGCAGTTGTAGTGCAGCTGATGGGTCTGGCAGACGCTTGTGATAACAAATTGCCATTGCGTGTGATCCAGCAGGGACTTGTGTCAGTATCAGCCTCCTAAATGGGAATTCCCCAGGTCTATTACTGGATTGTGCCACGTAGATTTATGTATTGTCAGATAAATGGAAGGGCAGGGATTGATTTAATAGTAAATGTAAATAGACATCAGGTCTGGATAAATATGGATCCCTGTGACCTGGTTATTCCTGTTGTGTTCCTTCCTGCTATTTATAGGCTGGGAATGAGCATAAAACTTTACTTGGTAATACATATGAGAAAGCATACATCTCTTTATATTTGTGCATATAGATATGACTCGTGATGGTTCTGTGGGCCCTTATTCTGGTTTTCCTCTTACTTAAAGGAAAACTATACCCCCAAAATGAATACTTGAGCAACAGTTTATATCATATTAAGTGGCGTATTAAAGAATCTTACCAAACTGGTATATATATTTAAGTAAATATTGCCCTTTTACATCTCTTGCCTTGAGCCACCATTTCGTGATGGTCTCTGTGCTGTCTCAGAAATCACCTGACCAGAAATACTGCAGCTCTAACTGTAACAGGAAGAGATCACCTGACCAGAAATACTGCAGCTCTAACTGTAACAGGAAGAGATCACCTGACCAGAAATACTGCAGCTCTAACTGTAACAGGAAGAGATCACCTGACCAGAAATACTGCAGCTCTAACTGGAACAGGAAGAGATCACCTGACCAGAAATATTGCAGCTCTAACTGGAACAGGAAGAGATCACCTGACCAGAAATACTGCAGCTGTAACAGGAAGAGATCACCTGACCAGAAATATTGCAGCTCTAACTGTAACAGGAAGAGATCACCTGACCAGAAATACTGCAGCTCTAACTGTAACAGGAAGAGATCACCTGACCAGAAATACCGCAGCTCTAACTGGAACCGGAAGAGATCACCTGACCAGAAATATTGCAGCTCTAACTGTAACAGAAAGAGATCACCTGACCAGAAATACTGCAGCTCTAACTGTAACAGGAAGAGATCACCTGACCAGAAATACTGCAGCTCTAACTGTAACAGGAAGAGATCACCTGACCAGAAATACTGCAGCTCTAACTGTAACAGGAAGAGATCACCTGACCAGAAATACTGCAGCTCTAACTGTAACAGGAAGAGATCACCTGACCAGAAATACTGCAGCTTTAACTGTAACAGGAAGAAGTGTGGAAGCTAATTGGCTCATGTGACCTAACATGTATAGTATGTTTGTGTGCACCGTGAATCCCAGGGGGCGGCCCTTATATTTTTAAAATGGCAATTTTCTATTTATGATTACCCAAATGGCACATACCACTTAAATGTATATTTTTATGAAAAGGGTTTATTTACATGAAGCAGGGTTTTACATATGAGTTGTTTTATGAAATATCTTTTTATAGAGACCTACATTGTTTGATGGGTATAGTTTTCCTTTAGATAATATAATATATTATTAACATGTATTTTATAAAGCGCCAACGTATTGTTCCGCAAATATGATAAGAAATAGACCCGCATCCGAAAATCCAACCTGCAGGGTAACTGACCCGCTGCAGGACTGTAGTTTTCAGTATTTCTTTCTCTATAAATGTCTTCATTGTTTTTATTGCATTTAGTAGAATTGAGTTGCAGTAACTCTATGGGGGTCATTCTTTTTCTTTCCCGCCAGACAGTGCTTTGGCATGAACATTACGGAAACTCGCTGTTGTACAGATCGTTGGCATCGGTGCAAATGTTTGGCAGCTTTGTGATTTGTGAACGGGAAGTCACATTTGGCATCTATTCTTTTAATGCCAAGTAATTACAATTTTAAGGTCTGATCGTGGGTTACAAGCACCCGGCTCATTCACTTCACCGCTCCAGTTGTTAAAAGGGAACCTTTACTCCGTAGACAAAAATATCATAAAAATTCACTAATTTTGTGAGCATTTTAAACAAGGTGTGTCAGTATGTGGGTCTGAATAAGGGAACTGTGTGCAGTCATACACTTAGTCATACATAGAGGCGGGGCAGACAATTACTTTCACTTTCCATTCAGCACTTCCTACATGTCACTGCTCTCCCCACATTCCCCAGTTCTCTTCACCATTTAATTGTGTAGCCAGGACATGGGGATGGACATCAGGTCCCCCATTCTGGTGCACAAACAAGATTCTGAGATGATACAAGACTTGTCTTAAAAGGAAAACTATACCCCCAAAATGAATACTTAAGCAACAGATAGTTTACATCAAATTGAATGACATATTAAAGAATCTTACCAAACTGGAATATATATTTACATAAATATTGCCCTTTTACATCTCTTGCCTTGAACCAACATTTCGTGACTCTATCTGTGCTGCCTCAGAGATCACCTGACCAGAAATACTACAACACTAACTGTAACAGGAAGAAGTGAGGAAGCAAAAGGCAGAACTCTGTCTGTTAATTGGCTCATGTGACCTTACATGTGGTTTGTATGTGTGCACAGTGAATCTTACGATCTCAGGGGGCGGCCCTTATTTTTTAAAATGGCAATTTTCTATTTATGATTACCCAATGGCACATACTACTAAAAAAGTATATTATTATGATAATGGTTCATTTACATGAAGCAGAGTTTTACATATGAGCTGTTTTACTCAGTATCTTTTAATAGAGACCTACATTGTTTGGGGGGTATAGTTTTCCTTTAATAACAGTGTCCACAAAATGGCTCCTGCCTGCTTGCTATAATTATGAATTCCCAGACTGAAGGAAACTAGATTCAAATAATGTATACAGCGTAATTAAAGTTCAGTTTGCTTGACTAATGTGATAAAAAAAATATTTTTTTGGGTCCCCTTTAAGTCTACTAGAAAATCATGTACACTTAACATAAACCCAATAGGCTGGTTTTGCCTCCAATAAGGATTAATTATATCTTAGTTGGGATCAAGTACAAGCTACTGTTTTATTATTGCACAGAAAAAGGACATTGTTTTCAAAAATTTGGATAAAACGGAGTCTGTCGGTGAAAGCCTTTCTGTAATTCAGAGCTTTCTGGATAACGGTTTGAACGAAATACTCCAGCACACGTTTTCTGCTTAAGGGTTAATACCCGTGTTTAATGTCAAGCCAAAAGGTTACAACGTTTCCGGGGGCGCACCCCTTCGTCGGGTGGAGGTGCCGTCCTCCTATGCCCCAAGCTCCGTGCACTATATTGCGAGACCAGGTGTGCACCTGTAACCTTTTGCTGAATTCCTGATAACAGATCCCATGCCTGTGTCACATTTGCTGTTAAAATGCATTGATGCCGAAGTGACAGGGAGGATCCATCTAAGCACAAATACAAATGCCTTTGTTCTTTTGCTCAAACTCTGTTTATGCGGTGCCACGACTTGCTTTCTCGGGTGTCTGAAGCCAATTAATACACAAAGTGACGTGTATCGGAGACAGGACGAGTGCAGGCTAGTGTCTAATACTCAGGCTTATACAATGAGCGAGATGGGGATTATTCAATCCATAGAAGGTTTGGCTGCCCTCCCCGCACTCTTCTAATTCCTTGTAATTATTGTTCTGCAGCTTCCAGCCCCCGGGGCCCCAGCGCATGTTTTTCTAGTTTGTTCACAATGAACGGTAAAGAAATATTTTTTTTCCTGATGGCTCACCTTGTACCTGTTTGTCAGGTAACAGACGTCAGGGTGGGAGGGCTTTGTATGAGTCTAGTGGGTAAGTGCTCTATGCAAATGCACTCACTGTTACTTTTAGATGCGCTTGCATGCTGCATTGTACTCTCAGCAACTGCACTCTTAGGGGGGAATTCACAAAAGCGTCGGTAAAAAAAGTAACCCAGAAGTGGCGGTCGACAAATTTGTAAAATGTCGTATGAACGGCAAATACACAAAGGCAGATGTTACCATCTCTGAATGTCTCGTAAGTCTGACAATTTTCTAAAATGTCGTATATCTTTTCATCGTACAAACGACATTTACCAAGACTTTTTAAACAACAATTTGTCTGACATTTTCATTTTGGAGAGCCTAAAGTGTCTGAAAAATTGTCGGTAAAAAAAATGAGTTTACGAGTAATTCATAAAAATGGCGGGAAAAGTGGCGCCGAAAAAACCACGCCCACTTTTAACGACACTAATTCAAAAGTGTTGCACATGTCGGAAAATTGGCGGAGAAATGCTCTGTGAATTTGTCGGCTGTTGCTACAACACTTTCTACGACATTTTAAAGACATTTTTTCATTCCCGACACTTTTGTGAATTCCCCCCTTAGTCTTGATGCAGGAATGTGCAATTCTGGGTTTTTGTTTAAAGTGGACATGTCATCCAGACATAAAAAACTGTATAATAAAAGTCCTTTTCAAATTAAACATGAAATCCAATTTTTTATTAAAGCATTCATAGCTGTTGTAAACTCATTTAAACATCTCAGCTGTCAATCAAATATTGGCAGCCCCTCCTCTATGCCTTAGGCAATTACTTTCACTTTCCATTCAGCACTTCCTACATGTCACTGCTCTCCCCACATTCCCCAGTTCTCTTCACCATTTAATTGTGTAGCCAGGACATGGGGATGGACATCAGGTCCCCCATTCTGGTGCACAAACAAGATTCTGAGATGATACAAGACTTGTCTTAATAACAGTGTCCACAAAATGGCTCCTGCCTGCTTGTTATAAGTATGAATTCCCAGACTGAAGGAAACAAGATTCAAATAATGTATATTGTGTAATTAAAGTTTTTTTTGCTTGACTAACATGATACAATAGGATTTTGAATATTTTTTTGGGTGATGGGTCCCCTTTAATAGAACTTAAATTTTTTTTTCCTCCTGTAAAGGCTGCATAATAGGATTTTGAAACTTAGGGGGCTGTTCCTGCTGAATTGTGCTTAGTACAGGGGAATACCTATACTGTCATAGTTTTATGGGATCTCTCTGTACAGACTATGAGCAAACTTAGGGGACTGTTCCTACTGAATTGTGCTTAGTACAGGGAATACCTATGCTGCCATAGTTTTATGGGATCTCTCTGTACAGACTATGAGCAAACTTAGGGACTGTTCCTGCTGAATTGTGCTTAGTACAGGGAATACCTATGCTGTTATAGTTTTATGGGATCTCTCTGTACAAACTATGAGCAAACTTAGGGACTGTTCCTGCTGAATTGTGCTTAGTACAAGGAATACCTATGCTGCCATAGTTTTATGGGATCTCAATGTACAGACTATGAGCAAACTTAGGGGCTGTTCCTGCTGAATTGTGCTTAGTACAGGGGAATACCTATGCTGCCATAGTTTTATGGGATCTCAATGTACAGACTATGAGCAAACTTAGGGGCTGTTCCTGCTGAATTGTGCTTAGTACAGGGGAATACCTATGCTGCCATAGTTTTATGGGATCTCAATGTACAGACTATGAGCAAACTTAGGGGCTGTTCCTGCTGAATTGTGCTTAGTACAGGGGAATACCTATGCTGCCATAGTTTTATGGGATCTCTCTGTACAGACTATGAGCAAACTTAGGGACTGTTCCTGCTGAATTGTGCTTAGTACAGGGGAATACCTATGCTGCCATAGTTTTATGGGATCTCACTGTACAGACTATGAGCAAACTTAGGGGACTGTTCCTGCTGAATTGTGCTTAGTACAGGGGATACCTATGCTGCCAGCAAAAACCCATGGGGCCCGAGACAACTGTACCCCCTGATGGCGACCCTGTTTGTAAAGGTGCCCCTACTTACAGTCACTTATATCAAAACAAATATACACGTTCAGTATACAGTCAGATTGTACTAAAGTCTAAAGTAATTTTAATATCATTTCTAGTCATAAATAAATATTGGTTGGTGCTAATTTCAGTATTTTAATCCTCTTTTATGTTCTCCATCTCACTGTGGCTTTTTTCTTTTTCATTGTGACTTAACCACATCCACGGTTTCCTCTTGTTTTAGTGAAAGGACGATCAGAGGCCGAATCTCAAAATGATCCTGTACCAAGAGAAGAAGAGAAAATGTGCGGCTTCTTGAGGTAAGTCCATGTATACATCTCTGTGCTAAATAAAGGTACTGGTATAGGATCCCTTATCCGGAAACCCGATATCCAGAAATCTCCGAATTATGGAATGGCTGTCTCCCAAAGACTCCATTTTATCCAAATCTAAATTTTTAAAAATGATTTCCTTTTCTGTGTAATAATAAAACAGTAGCTTGTACTTGATCCCAACTGAGATTTAATTCTTATTGGAAGCAAAACCAGCCTATTGGGTTTATTTCATGTTTATATGATTTCTAGTCGACTTAAGGCATGAAGACCCAAATTACGGAAAGATCCATTATCCGGAAAACCCCAGGTCCCGAGCATTCTGGATAACAGGTCCCATACCTGTACTTACTTTCCCTATGAACGTTTGCAAGTTGGGTTATATTCCATAAACAGCTGCCATCCCTTTAATAACAAGCCTGCTGGTATAAGGGGGCAGATGGGGGCAATTCTTGGATTTTTGGGGTTGCTCCCCACTCCCATTTCATTCTGTGGCCTGGAGCCGCGGGTGCACTTGCGGGTGATTGTGACTCAGAATACTGACTCCATTTTCAAGCAACCATTACCATCAGGTCCAAGCAATTCAACTAGAAATGGATAGGGGCGAATCGATTGCTCCATCTGCGATTGCCCTAAAATGTCTTTAAAAGGGGTCGTACACCTTCCAAACACTTTTTTCAGTTTGGTTGTTTTAAGGGACCTAAACATCATCCACTGTTAGTGCTGAATCGTCAGATACAGGTAGAATTTTATTGTTTCTATTGTATATCTGACCATTCAGTTCTACACGTGTGTATTGAAACAAACGATCTTTCTTGGAAATATCTTTTCCAAGAAAGATCGTAATTGTTACGTCTATGGCCACCCTAAGCTGCCAATCCCTCAGCTTCCAATGGAAATCAGCAATGAATGCGTGAGAGTGTGGCCGAGTCTTTCAGGCTACTATTGATACATGTGAGTATATAAGATATGATACATAGTTAACAGGAACCATATTTCATTTATTGGGGCACAAATATTTCCAATCTACAGTAGGTTACTGGACTCATATTCCATATACATCTGTTTCACATTTAGATCCCAACATGACTATTGGAGTTTTATAGCCATGTATGTCACCTTAGTATTCCCAGAAGATGCTGGGAGTTGTGGCATTTTATAGGGATGCACCGAATCCACTATTTTGGATTCGGCCGAACCCCCGAATCCTTCGCAAAAGATTCGGCCGAATAGGGAAAACATTTTTTACTTCCTTGTTTTGTGAAAAAAGTCATGCGATGTCCCTCCCCTAATTTGCATATGTAAATTCGGATTCGGTTCGGCTGGGCAGAAGGATTCGGCCGAATCCGAATCCTGCTGAAAAAGGCCGAATCCCGAACCGAATCCTGGATTTGGTGCGTCCCTAGCTGTTTATTTTCCACACTGTTCAAATTGACATTTAACGGGGTGGTTCACCTTCAACTAGTTGTTTTTCAGATAGATCAACGGAAGTTTTTCCAATTACTTTCTATTTTCTATGCTCACTGTTTTTTGAATATTGAAGTGGAAAGTGTAATTTTTCACCTTCTGAAGCAGCTCTGGGGAAGGGGGTCGCCGACCCTGTAAACTGTTCTAAATTGATACATTTCTTATCTTTGTCCCTGCTGAGCAGAATCTCTGGGTTTCATTACAGGCAGCTGTTAGACTTGATACAATAGTTACTGATACTCCAGAGATGCTGCTGAGAAATGGATCAACTCAATGTTGTAAAATTGTAACAGTTCAGAATCTGCACCTGAAATACTGAGCTGTGACTCAAACACCAGAGACACGAACATTCAACTTTAAACTTAGATTTTGGAAAAACAGTATAAAAAAAAAAATAATAATGAAAAGTGATTGAAAAAAGTATTTATTTCTGGGGAAGTCTTAAGGGCAGTGGCCATTGGGGAGATTTGACTCCCACAATAAAAATGCAGGACTGTGGGCGATAAAGCAGGACTGCTGCTTCCAATGGGGATCAGATAGGATCTGTGCAGCCACTGGGACAGAATGTTCTGTTATACAGATAGCTAGAATCTCAGCTGCCATAAAGCAGGACAGGACTGCTGCTTACAATGGGGATCAGATAGGATCTGTGCAGCCACGGGGACAGAATGTTCTGTTATACAGATAGTTAGAATCTCAGCTGCCATAAAGCAGGACAGGACTGCTGCTTACAATGGGGATCAGATAGGATCTGTGCAGCCACTGGGACAGAATGTTCTGTTATACAGATAGCTAGAATCTCAGCTGCCATAAAGCAGGGCAGGACTGCTGCTTACAATGGGGATCAGATAGGATCTGTGCAGCCACTGGGACAGAATGTTCTGTTATACAGATAGCTAGAATCTCAGCTGCCATAAAGCAGGACAGGACTGCTGCTTACAATGGGGATCAGATAGGATCTGTGCAGCCACTGGGACAGAATGTTCTGTTATACAGATAGCTAGAATCTCAGCTGCCATAAAGCAGGACAGGACTGCTGCTTACAATGGGGATCAGATAGGATCTGTGCAGCCACTGGGACAGAATGTTCTGTTATACAGATAGCTAGAATCTCAGCTGCCATAAAGCAGGACAGGACTGCTGCTTACAATGGGGATCAGATAGGATCTGTGCAGCCACTGGGACAGAATGTTCTGTTATACAGATAGCTAGAATCTCAGCTGCCATAAAGCAGGGCAGGACTGCTGCTTACAATGGGGATCAGATAGGATCTGTGCAGCCACTGGGACAGAATGCTCTGTTATACAGATAGCTAGAATCTCAGCTGCCATAAAGCAGGGCACGACTTCCAGTGGGGATCATATAAGATACATGCCTTAACTGCACCCTACCATAAAATATAGTATTAATAGTTGAAAGTGAATGGGAAGTAAGTATTCTCCCTGCTTTAGCATATTTGAGCTTAGAGCAGGGAGTCTATAGATGAATTTGCAGATACATTTGCTGGCACTAATGAGAGATACAAAGAGGAGCGATGCAGTAGGAACACAAAGCATATCTTATTCTACTTTGCATGCACTTTTAATGGCACAGTTCAGAAAGCCGAAGCACAAGTACCCCCCCGTCGCTTTCACTGATAAATCTATCAGAGCTTATTTAAAGAGCGGCATGGGTCGCAGTGAGAGTTGGTTCTACTTGAGCGATGCCATCAGAGCAATAAATGTGGGCACCCCAACAGAGACATTACATCAATTCTTAGTTGAGCCTTTTGCAAATGTAACAGCCTCTAGACGCCTCCTATAGTCTTTGATGAGTGTCTTAATTCTGGATGTGGCTGTTTTTGACCATTTGTCCATACAAAATCTCTCCAGTTCAGTTAAATTTGATGGCTGCCGAGCATGGACAGTCTGCTTTAAATCATCCCATAGATATTCCGTGATATTCACGTCTGGGGACTGTGACGGCCATTCCAGAATATTGTATTTCTCCCTCTGCATAAATGTAGATTTCCAAGTGTGTTTAGGGTCATTGTCTTGTTGGAATATCCGACCCCTGCAGCGTAACTTCAACTTTGTGACTGAATTCATCCAACCCTGGACTTTAACAAGGGCCCCAGTAGTCCCTGAACTAGCCACACAGCCCCACAGCATGATGGGACCTCCACCAAATGTGACAGTAGGTAGCAATTGGAATGCGATGTTCTTCTTCCGCCATGCAAAGCACTTTTTGTTATGACCAAATAACCCAATTTTTGTCTCATCAGTCCAAAGCACTTTGTCTCCAAAATGACTCTGGCTTGTCTAAATGAGCTTTTCCATACAACAAGCGACTCTGTTTGTGTTTGTGTGAGTGCAGAAAGGGCTTCTTTCTCATCCCCCTGCCATACACATGTTCTTTGTGCAAATTGTGCTGAATTGTAGAACGATGTACAGATACACCTGCATCTGCAGCAAGATGTTCTTGAAGGTCTTTGGAGGTGATCTTTGGCTTGTCTGTAACATTCTCACAATCCTCCGCATATGCCGCTTCTTTATTTTTCTTGGCCTGCCAGACCTGGGTTTTACAGCAACTGTGCCTGTGGCCTTCCATTTCCTGATTACATTCCTTACAGTTGAAACTGACAGTTTAAACCTCTGAGATAGCTTTTTGTAGCCTTCTCCTAAACCATGATACTGAACAATCTTTGTTTTCAGATCTTTTGAGAGTTGCTTTGAGGATCCCATGCTGTCGCTCTTCAGAGGAGAATCAAACAGAAGCACAACTTGCAATTGGTCACCTTAAATACCTTTTCTCATGATTGAACACACCTTCCTATGAAGTGCTTACCGAACTAATGCAACCAATTTGGTGTTGCCAGTAATCAGTATAGGGCAGTTACATGTGTTCAAATTAGCAATATTACAAGGGTACCCACTTTTGATTTAATTTCATACAACTGAAAACTGCTTAACTAAAAATCTTTGTTCAGGAAACACCCCAGTACTCAGATGTACCTGGGAAATGAAAGACATACCACTGTTATCTTTTTTTTGTTGAAAGTGTAAATTATTATCCAGGCTGAGAGGGGTTCCCAAACTTTTTCATATGACTGTATTTGTTTTATTGATCTCCACCCGCTCATCTGTCCTTTCAGTGTATTGTATAGGGGATCTGGGAGCACAGATGGCTGTAGTCATGATTGCAACGTATGGAACAGTTCAGCTGTTAAGATGTAACCACTGAATAATTGACACTTCCACATTGTGTTGTCATTATTGGCAAAACTACAGAGATTTGATTGTTCTAGGTCTCTGCATACAGATTGCTCCATTGTATGGACGGATCCCTGACGTCTGCACATAGACCAAAGGGAAATCAGTTTGTGAATTTGCTAATCGAATGTGCAGAGAGCTCCTTTAATTCAATCCAGCCGTGTAATTGCAGTTGGATGATGTCCTACATGACCTGGTCTTTCTTTTGCTGACTTTAATGAAATCTCTTTATTACATCTCTGCGTTCCGGTTGCATCGGCGCCACCGGCTGTTCCTGCGGAACGGCAAAATTAAATGAACGAGGCCGAGGACATTTACTGGGCAGAAACGCAGATCCCAGGCTGGCAGTTTCCTCTCATTGCAAAGACTGTGCCAGGATGAATCAATAAGAAGAATAGGGAAACCGAATTCTCTAAAGGGATTGAACAATTATGCATTTCGAAATCAATTCCCGATTTGAATGACATCTCTGACGAAGTAATACAGACATTGAAGCCAGCCAGGTATTCCTTAAAGGGGATGTTCATCTGAGTTTTACTTTTGGTATGATGTAAAGAATGATATTATAAGACAACTTGCAATTGGTTTTTATTTTTTTAGTTATTTAGCTTTTTTGCAACAGCTCCCCAGTTTTCAATTTCAGCCATCTGGTTGCTAGGGTCCAAATTACCCTATCAACTATGCATTGCTTTGGGTAAAAGACTGGAATATGAATAGGTGAGGCCTGAATAGAAAGAGGAGTAATAGAAAGTAGCAATAACAATATATCCACAGCTTTACAGAACCATTGTTTTTGATATGGGTCAGTTACCCCCATTTGAAAGCTGGAAAGAGTCAGAAGAAGAAGGCAAGTGAGTAAAAAAAAAAAATATATATATATAAAAAAAAAAAAAAAAAAAATATATATATATATATATATATATATATATATATATATATATATATATATATATATATATATATATATATATATATATATAAAAACAGCGATTCTATAACATGCTAAAAGTTAAATTTAAAGATGAAGCACCCCTTTAACTTATCCTGGTAGGCTGGGCACTGTTTTATTAAAGGAGAAGGAAAGCGACAGAGGCATGTTATTGCCAATAGATTAGCCACAATAGTGCAAGCTATAACACTATATTTTTTCTGTAGAATGTTTTACCATGCCTGAGTAAAAAGCTTTATATGCTCTCTGTTTTTTTAGGATAGCAGCTGCCATATTAGCTTGGTGTGACATCACTTCCTGCCTGAGTCTCTCCCTGCTCACTTATAGCTCTGGGCTCAGATTACAGCAGAGAAGGGAGGAGGGAGAGAGGAGCAAACTGAGCATGCTCAAGCCCAAGCCCTGGAGGTTTAAGCTGAAAACAGTAAGTCTGATACAGAAGCCCATGAGTACACAATAGAAGGAAAGAAATGTGGTGTCTCTTTTGACAGAGGCCTCAGAGCAGCATTACTTTGAGGGTCGTATGTGAATGCAGAGGTCTCCGTATATGTTCTGCATGGGATTACAGGGCCTTTGGGTGCCTGATCAGTAGATGACCCCAAGCAAATGCTTATGCTGCTCATTCGTTACTCATTTGCCATAAGAGCGAACAGAAGGTTAATTAATTGCATTGTTCCCTTTCCAGGAGCAGCTCAGCCAGTTATAGGGCCCATTCAGATTTCAATTAAATAGCTCTGGTATTGACCTGTTTATCCTCAGAATTTGTTTTGCTCAATAGATTCCATTTAAACAGGTCTTTAAGTGACAAGGCAATACATTCACTGTGGCAGAAAAGACGTATTTATTATTATGTCCCGGTCAATAGCCGCCCCATATAATGTCCCGTTAAAGTGTGCTGGTCTCCTCTTCCTTTAACAAACACACAAAGGAGGGCATAGACAGACAAGTGCTGGTTGCTGATTTAGGGTCAGGGCACACAGGCAGATTCGGGGAGATTAGTCGCATCCGACTTGACACCTGAACGTCGGATCCGCCAAAATCACTTGCAAGTCGCCCGTGTAGTTCTACCCTTATTCAGCTTTATAAATCTAACCATGCGCACTGCAAATATATTCACTGTGCGAACCAATCTGCCCTGCGCAAAGTTTGTAAATGAGCCCCTGTGACTTTACTGTCGACCGGGAAGCAACAAGGTGAAAAGAATCAAAGTGAAAGATTAAAGTGTCCAGTGCGAAAGGGAACAAAACGTGTTACTAAATAGGAAACGCTGTGACGTTGTTGTGTGCTCAGCTGGGACTGTAGTTAAACACTTGGCCTTTCTTAACTAGGAAAGCTTCATAGTTCCCCCTTTTCAATATATTAGGAAATGATCACGATATTCACAGTACTGGCTGTGCTGTTTCCTTGTACTGTAAGTACCTTGGCACTTCACTCCTTTAACTGGGCCCTTAACCTTACAACTGCCTGTTTAATCCATTACTTTTTAACCATATACAAGGTTCTCTCTGTACAGCTTTCCTTTTATAGCACCAATCATGGTTTAGCATGCTGGCTAAAAAAAATTTCTAGGCCAACATCCACTAAAATCACCCTACATTGTGTTTAGTACAGGGAATACCTATGCTGCCATAGTTTTATGGGATCTCTGTACAGACTATGGGCAAACTTAGGGACTGTTCCTGCTGAATTGTGCTTAGTACAGGGAATACCTATGCTGCCATAGTTTTATGGGATCTCTCTGTACAGACTATGAGCAAACTTAGGGTACTGTTCCTGCTGAATTGTGCTTAGTACAGGGAATACCTATGCTGCCATAGTTTTATGGGATCTCTCTGTACAGACTATGGGCAAACTAGGGGACTGTTCCTGCTGAATTGTGCTTAGTACAGGGAATACCTATGCTGTCATAGTTTTATGGGATCTCTCTGTACAGACTATGTGCAAACTTAGGGGGCTGTTCCTGCTGAATTGTGCTTAGTACAGGGAATACCTATGCTGCCATAGTTTTATGGGATCTCTCTGTACAGACTATGAGCAAACTTAGGGACTGTTCCTGCTGAATTGTGCTTAGTACAGGGGAATACCTATGCTGCCATAGTTTTATGGGATCTCTCTGTACAGACTATGAGCAAACTTAGGGACTGTTCCTGCTGAATTGTGCTTAGTACAGGGAATACCTATGCTGCCATAGTTTTATGGGATCTCTCTGTACAGACTATGAGCAAACTTAGGGGACTGTTCCTGCTGAATTGTGCTTAGTACAGGGAATACCTATGCTGCCATAGTTTTATGGGATCTCTCTGTACATACTATGAGCAAACTTAGGGACTGTTCCTGCTGAATTGTGCTTAGTACAGGGAATACCTATGCTGCCATAGTTTTATGGGGAGGTGGCTGAGGGCAAGATGTAAAATTATCTAAACTTTGGGGTAACTGGATCTCTCCCACCAGCGACAAACTGAGGATCTGGGACCGTTGGAGGGGAGGAATTGGTATTGTGTCCTTACTGGGTCTCCTTAATGCATTCATAACATGATTGGCTACTTGTCTACTATATATTATTCATTAAATAGTCACTTTACCTTTAGGTTTGGGTTTAGGAGGGAGGGGGTCTATGTAGGGTAGGGGGTATGTGCGGCTGTCTAGCTCTAATTAAGGGGAACGTCACTAATGATAACTACGTAGGACTTTACTTCAAAACCTTTTAGTGAAGTTCCGGTTTGGGGCCAGAGCTATGGTTCTGTTTCACACAAGATTTCTTGAAATCAAACACTGTGCACTCATCTGTGAAAAACAGGAACCCGACACCAAAAAAATTATTGCTCTACTGTTTCACCATTTCTTGTTTCCCTTATTAAATCTTTGCTTTGACAGGATTGTGCAACTGAGATCATTAACGGGAAAGTCAACCCCCCAAAAAAAAAACTTAGCTAATAAAAGAAAACTTAATTCTAAGCAACTTTCCAATATACATTTATTTAAAGTTCTCTGTAAAAACAATCGCTACTGAAAGCAACGTTTGCTTAATTCCTGGTTGTTCCTTTTTAAACAATGTTGCAAAAGTCTTAAAATAAAAACTGGGTCAATAAATAGGCTGTGCAAAATAAAAAATGTATCTAATATAGTTAGTTAGCCAAAAATTTAATGTATAAAGGCTGGAGTGACTGGATGTGTAACATAATAGCCAGAACACTACTTCCTGCCTTTCAGCTCTCCACTGATTGGTTACCAAGCAGTAACCAATCAGTGACTTGAGGGGAGGCACATGGGCCATAACTGTTGCTTTTGAATCTGAGCTGAATGCGGAGGATCAATTACAAACTCACTGAACAGTTATGTCCCATGTGGGCCCCCCTTATAGTCACTGACTAACTCAGAGTTAGAGAGCTGAAAAGGAGGAAGTAGTGTTCTGGCTATTATGTTACACATCCACTCACTCCAGCCTTTATATATTACATTTTTGGCTAACTATATTAGAAACATTTTTTATTTTGCACAGCCTGTCTATTTACTCAGTTTTTATTTTTACAGTGAACTGTTCCTTTAAGGTGGCCATAGACGCACCGATATTATCGTACAAAACAAATTTTCGCGAAAATGAAAATTTTATGTAAGTTGCCCATTCAAGGGCAAGCGCAAACTACAACACTCCTTATGTGAGCAACCCCTCACCCCGCAGATGTGTTTGTGAGTAGCAGGTTTTTCTACCGATTCAGAACGTCACACGTTGGAGCTGAATGGGGAATTATATCTCAACAAAAGCTGCTTATGCACAAGACTGTCATTATCTGTTTATTTATAGAGATGAGATATATACATAGGCTGGATATACATAGACTGGATATACATAGACTGCCGGCACAGGAGACTGGGGCAGAAATCACCCTCATCGTTTATATCATTAATATCTTAAAACATATTCAGATTTGTACTGGAATTATTGTTATTATTGATGAGTAAACTAGGGATGCACTGAATCCACTATTTGGGATTCGGCCGAATCCCTGTATCCTTCGTGAAAGATTCGATCAAACACCGAACCGAATCCAGATCCTAATTTTCATATGCAAATTAGAGGCGTCAAAGGAAGAAGTGGGAAAAAAAAATGTCCTCCTTATTTGTGATGAAAAGTCATGTGATTTCCCTTCCCACCCCTAATTTACATATGCAAATTAGGATTTAGTTCGGCCGGGCACAAGGATTCGGCTGAAACCCACTGAAGAAGGCAGAATACCGAACCGAATCCAAATCCTAATTTTCATATGCAAATTAGAGGCGTCAAAGGAAGAAGTGGGGAAAAAAATGTCCTCCTTATTTGTGATGAAAAGTCATGTGATTTCCCTTCCCACCCTTAATTTACATATACAAATTAGGATTCAGTTCGACCAGGCACAAGGATTCGGCTGAAACCCACTGAAAAATGCAGAATCCCGAACCAAATCTGGGATTCGGTGCATCCCTAGAGTACATTGAGGAATGTTACCCTTATGTGCCTTAAAGGAGAACTAAAGCCTAACTAAAGAAATCGCTAGAAATGTTGTACATTTATGAGGCATATTTATCAATGGTCAAATTTTGAATTTGAAAAACGTCGAAATTCTAATTCAAAAAGACCAGCCGAGATTAAGAAGTTTTTTTTGTCCGAATAGGGCCAATTTGAATCGTAAGAATCGACGTAATAGTGCATTCGATCGAATTTAAGTTTTTCCCAAAAAAAAAAGTCCACCAATTGAATCCAAATGGCTTCTAGGAGGTCCCCCATAGGCTAAAACAGCAATTCGGCAGGTTTTAGATGCGAATGTTCGAAGACGAATTTTTAAAGAGACAGTACATGATAAATGTAGATATTCTAATTTTCAATTGTGTACGAATAAAGTAGGAAAAATAACAAATCAGACGATGTTCTGGCCATTAATTGACAGACAACAATCGTACCAAAGTCATGTCCTAGAAACAGTGATGGTCACCCATGGATATTGTCAGTCGATACACGGAAAGATATTGTTGTTGTCCGACAGAAATTTTCTAGTGTGTCCGATCGACTAAACGACTGATCCCGACGGGACGGAAATTGTCTGGACGATTATTCAGAGCCCACGCGGTTCAAAGATCGTACGAAATGAATCGTTGAGTGGGTGGCCTTTAGCTTTATTGTATTGCATGTGTCCATTCAGACCATACTACTTAGTCCATGGGTTTTAGTCAATAGCAAAAAGTTTATTCAAAGAATCCCGGTCTTTGCCGGCTCCAAAAATAAACTCGTTCTCCTATAGTAAAACCAAACTTCCTTCAAATAGCATGGATCCGAATCCTGGCCGAACCGAATCCTGGATTCAGTGCATCCCTACACTAGAGTAGTAACTGTATAGTAGTAAATGTAGGGTGGTTATTCTTGTTTTACAGCTATTTGGTACAAAAACACCTGGACAAGCTCTTTAGAGAATAAATAGTGACTTGGGGAAGCCCCATTTTCATTCTATACTGATACTTATGACTTGTTTTTCCTCTTTTTATCTCCGTGTAGAAATGCTGGTCTGATTAGCAGAGTTGAGTTTCGTGAGATTTCTACAGGTGAGAGGTCCCATTCAGATGAGCCGCCTTGATTTACCAGTCTTACTCCTGAGAGGCATCTGCTGATTTCCCTTTCTTCTGGCACTTTCTCACCCTAGGGAAAAAGGAAGGGGCATTTTAAAGGAGAACTAAACCTTAAAAATATTATATTTATTTTCTATAGTATTTTATATAGTGAACTTATTGCACGAGGCTAAAGTTTGAGCTCGTCAATAGCAGCAATGATCCAGGACTTCAAACTTGTCACAGGGGGTCACCATCTTGGAAAGTGTCTGTGACACTCACATGCTCAGTGGGCTCTGATTGGCTGTTGAGAAGCTAAGCTTAGGGCTCGTCACTAATTATCCAGCAGAAAATGAGCTTCCCTGGCTGTAATATAAGCTGATGCTACAGGTTTGCTGATTATTAAATTCTGATGCTAATTGCACTGGTTTCTGTGCTGCCATGTAGTAATTATCTGTATTAATTACTAATCAGCCTTATATTGTGACATTTCTATTCTATGTGTACTGTATATTGTGAGTGGCTCCCTAAGCTCAGTAAGTGACAGCAGCACAGAGCATGTGCAGTGAATCAGCAGAAAAGAAGATGGGGAGCTACTGGGGCATCTTTGGAGACACAGATCTTTACTGCTAAAGGGCTGTGGTTGCCTTGGGCTGGTACAGAAGCACAAAACATCATGCACAACATTTCTACCTACTTCTTTAGTAGCTTTAGTTCTCCTTTAAGGGAAAACTGGCTCTGCCAGCTCTATGGATAAAGATCAGCACCCCAAGATAAAACAATTGGTGTTTACCCTGCTGCCGGCTTGTGCTGGAAGTTACACACTGTTTCAAGGCAATGAGTTTGTATTGTGTTGTAGTTTCCATTGAGACACCCGCTGTTGCCTTAACTGCTTTTTGTTTGCTCAAGTCGGAGCAGGAATCCGGGGAAGGCGCAGTCTCTAACCTGCAATTGTTGTAAGATAGAATAAGTGTCTATTCATGTCAATGTTTAACTTTATATCGCATAAGGATTTTTGATGCCTATAGTTGCGGCTGCAGCAAATGGCAGTTGTAAGGATTTTGTGTGGCATTACTGAGGAGAGTCTCGGGGGTGATCTGTACAGCTCTAGGGGGGCACTTTGTATGTGACGGAGCCCTGAAAATCATGAATAAATATTGGTTACTGAAGGCAGAACAACCTTCCTTTCTCATCGCAGTGCAAGACAGAGAAAATGCAAACGTCACACCAGGAAATTTGCCAGAATTGAGAATCTTGAAAAACAGCACCAACCGGAAACTGAGAACAGCACAACTGTTGCCTGAAAAGGCAGCTACTTCCATACTTCTGACAGTTGCCCCATACAGTATTTGTGGAACAACTATATAGAGCTCCGACATTATTATACGTTTGCTAGGATAGTGTGATAGTAATTCTGAAAACAGCGACATGTTACTTCCTTTTATCTGTTACACGTAAATACATTTACATACAAGACAAATCTCCCAGTTGCACCGATTCATTGGCCAATTGCACCAATATTCACTCTCACACTCTGGGGCAGATTTCAAGGGTTGAATAGTAAATTTAAATTAGAATTTTCGAGTTTCTCAATTCACACATTCGAATACAAATTTAAATGTGAGATTTATCACATCTCGACCATGGAAACAATCCTAATCCAAATATTCGGCACTCAAGGGCAGACACACGAGCTTCAATTCGGGGTGATTAGTAGCCCGGCAACAAATCTCCTCTTCTTCGGGGGCGACTAATCTCCCCAAACTGCCTTCCCGCCGGCTAGAGTGAAAATCGGCGGCGGAATGGCACTCGGAGCTCTTTGTTTTCCGAAGTCGCCTGAAGTTTCCACGTGAGACAATTTCAGGAAAATGAATCGCTCCGGTGATTTACATTCTAGCCGACGGGAAGGCAGTATGGGGAGATTAGCCAGGCGACTAATCTCGAATTGCGAATTGCAGTGTGTGTCTCTGCCCTTGAGTGGCGAATATTCGGACAGTATTGGAAAAAAAATTGATTTTGTGGGGCAACACCGGTCTGTCAGTCCGTTGGCTTGTGGTACATTGTTTCATTACCCAGAAAGCTTCCAATTACGGAAAGGCTATCTCCCATAGAGACTCCATTTTATCCAAATACCGTAAATATTTAAAATTTTTCTTTTTTTCTCTGTAATAATAAAACAGTAGCTTGTACTTGATCCAGACTAAAGCTGGCCATAGACGCACAGATTCTATCGTACGAATCGAGGATTCGTACGATTTTCGGATCATGTGTGGAGAGTGCCGACATCTTTCGTCCGGTGAAGATCGGTCGTTTGGTTGATCGGTCAGGTTTGATTTTAACCCGAGCGATCCCGCCAAAAAGCCCATTGCACATCGTAATCGGATCGTTTGGCCATATTACTCCCGATATAGCCATGCTTGTTAATGGCATATCGGGGAAAGATCCGCTCGTTTGGCGATGTCGCCAAATGAGCGGATCTTTGCGTCTATGGCCACCTTAAAATACAGGCCTGGACTGGCAATCTGTGGGTTCCGGGCAAATGCCCGATGGGCCACTTGCTTTAAAATGTAAATGGACTGCTCACCTAAAAATGTAAATTAGGTCTGGATTTAATATGTAAATGAGCTGTTGGCATGAGGCAACCTAGTCACTTCAAGTATGCCACACTTTGGCCCTATGACACACATGGTAATTAAAGGGTGCATGGTCTAGCTGGGGGCACACAAAGGAAAATGTAGAATATACATGTAAGTATAGGGCCACTCATCCATCTGATAGAATAGTTGTGATAGAAACTAGGGTGAGATATTTGTTGCAAGGGCCAGTTCTAGCCCATAGGGTGTATAATATTGCTGGGGATTATATGGTAATGGACACTTCAAATATCTATTAATAAACACTAGTTCTAGTTAATCTTGAGGTTGGAAATATATATTATGCTTTGCATACGTGTGAATACACGGGCTGCTTTGTTACTTTTGTCAGGGCTGCTTTTTCCTCCCAGTCCGGCCCTGCTAAGATTTAATTAATCCTTATTGGAAGCAAAACCAGCCTATTGGGGTTATTTAACGATTATATGACTTTCTGGTAGACTTAGGGCAGAAACACACGGTCAGATTCCTCGTGAGGCAACTTCGGACGACTTCGGAAATGGAAGCGCTCCCAGCGCCATCCCGCCGGTGATTTACATTCTAGCCGGCTGGAAGGCAGGGGAGGCAATTCTGGGAGATTAGTCGCCCCGAAGAAGAGGCCGCCGGCCTGAATCTGACAGTGTGTCTCTGCCTTTAAGGTATGGAGATCCAAATTATGTAAAAAAAAAAAAAATATATATATTATCTGGAAAGTCCCAGGTCCCAAGCTTTTTGGATAGCAGGTCCCATACCTGTACAAATAACTTGAAAATCTCATAACATTTGTAACGAATGTATATCGCAAAGTTGCTTAGAATTATGTTTTCTTTTATTAGGCAAGAGATTATTTTTTGGCTGGTTATGTCTTTGAAGCTTGACCAGCCCTAGGCATGTGAAGGGTTAATTGCACCCACCCTACACTGTATTACTTTACATAAACCGTCTTTATTCATATCCGTATTGTAGCCTATGAATTAGCTGCAGTGTAAGGATAATACAATGTTGCACATGGAGACACGTGTTTTCTCTTCCTGTAAATTGCCAGTAGTATCAGTAATGAGAATACATTGTTATTATAAGGAGGGGGGTTAGCAGTGCAACAGGGTTAACTGAGCAGCCGCACCACACCCAGCCAGAGAGCAGACTGAGAGGGGTTACAGATAAACACACCCATCCGCCCACTGTCTGCTTGGAAAGTTGTGTATTAGAATAGGCCCACAGGCAGCTTAATCCATCCCAGATCTCCCTCCCCTGCTGCTCCTCCTTCCTCTGTAACTTCTCACTTATTCCTCTGCCCGTACAGATCTGCTGCTGCTGCTGCTTCAGGGACGGGACACAGGCAGCCGAGGGCTTCCCCAGGCAAAGAGGTGAGCTTATCCTTTTACTTTTTCTAATGGGATTTTCCCCAAGACCCCAAAGTCCTGCTGGTGGTGGTGGGGGGCGATATAAAAGCAAAGCAGCGTCTGTGATCCACTGGCAGTTTTATAAACTGAGCTCCAGTGAAGGTTCTATTCCCTCCCAGGCTACGTGGAATGTTTCCTTCTTGAGTTTACACAAGGAAAACCAAGTGCAGCTGCTCTGCCTGTGCCTCACGCCGACTTACTCGTCCTTTATTAAACGGTCAGTGGGGATCCCTGGGATATTCACACGATCACTTACTGTTCTTGAGATAAGAGGAAGCTTTTTTGTTATTTTTGTACGGTCGAAACTGACGGAACGACAAGGGCACTTTCCTGGTGATTTGTTGTTGATGTTTTTCCTATTACAGAGGTGGGATGTAACTGGGATAGTGTGTGTAATAAAGTAATAATGTGCCAAGAGTATGGGCTGTGACTGTTGGATAGTGTGTGTAATAAAGTAATAATGTGCCAAGAGTATGGGCTGTGACTGTTGGATAGTGTGTGTAATAAGGTAATAATGTGCCAAGAGTATGGGCTGTGACTGTTGGATAGTGTGTGTAATAAGGTAATAATGTGCCAAGAGTATGGGCTGTGACTGTTGGATAGTGTGTGTAATAAAGTAATAATGTGCCAAGAGTATGGGCTGTGACTGTTGGATAGTGTGTGTAATAAGGTAATAATGTGCCAAGAGTATGGGCTGTGACTGTTGGATAGTGTGTGTAATAAAGTAATAATGTGCCAAGAGTATGGGCTATGACTGTTGGATAGTGTGTGTAATAAGGTAATAATGTGCCAAGAGTATGGGCTGTGACTGTGGGATAGTGTGTGTAATAAGGTAATAATGTGCCAAGAGTATGGGCTGTGACTGTTGGATAGTGTGTGTAATAAGGTAATAATGTGCCAAGAGTATGGGCTGTGACTGTGGGATAGTGTGTGTAATAAGGTAATAATGTGCCAAGAGTATGGGCTGTGACTGTTGGATAGTGTGTGTAATAAGGTAATAATGTGCCAAGAGTATGGGCTGTGACTGTTGGATAGTGTGTGTAATAAGGTAATAATGTGCCAAGTGCATGGGCTGTGACTGTTGGATAGTGTGTGTAATAAGGTAATAATGTGCCAAGTGCATAGGCTGTGACTGTGGGATAGTGTGTGTAATAAGGTAATAATGTGCCAAGAGTATGGGCTGTGACTGTGGGATAGTGTGTGTAATAATGTGCCAAGAGTATGGGCTATGACTGTTGGATAGTGTGTGTAATAAGGTAATAATGTGCCAAGGGTATAGGCTGTGACTGTTGGATAGTCTGGTGTAATAAGGTAATAATGTGCCAAGGGTATAGGCTGTGACTGTGGGATAGTCTGTGTAATAAGGTAATAATGTGCCAAGAGTATGGGCTGTGACTGTTGGATAGTGTGTGTAATAAGGTAATAATGTGCCAAGAGTATGGGCTGTGACTGTTGGATAGTGTGTGTAATAAGGTAATAATGTGCCAAGAGTATGGGCTGTGACTGTTGGATAGTGTGTGTAATAAGGTAATAATGTGCCAAGAGTATGGGCTGTGACTGTGGGATAGTGTGTGTAATAAGGTAATAATGTGCCAAGAGTATGGGCTGTGACTGTTGGATAGTGTGTGTAATAAGGTAATAATGTGCCAAGAGTATGGGCTGTGACTGTTGGATAGTGTGTGTAATAAGGTAATAATGTGCCAAGTGCATGGGCTGTGACTGTTGGATAGTGTGTGTAATAAGGTAATAATGTGCCAAGTGCATAGGCTGTGACTGTGGGATAGTGTGTGTAATAAGGTAATAATGTGCCAAGAGTATGGGCTGTGACTGTTGGATAGTGTGTGTAATAAGGTAATAATGTGCCAAGAGTATGGGCTGTGACTGTTGGATAGTGTGTGTAATAAGGTAATAATGTGCCAAGAGTATGGGCTGTGACTGTTGGATAGTGTGTGTAATAAGGTAATAATGTGCCAAGAGTATGGGCTGTGACTGTTGGATAGTGTGTGTAATAAAGTAATAATGTGCCAAGAGTATGGGCTGTGACTGTGGGATAGTGTGTGTAATAAGGTAATAATGTGCCAAGAGTATGGGCTGTGACTGTTGGATAGTGTGTGTAATAAGGTAATAATGTGCCAAGTGCATGGGCTGTGACTGTTGGATAGTGTGTGTAATAAGGTAATAATGTGCCAAGTGCATAGGCTGTGACTGTGGGATAGTGTGTGTAATAAGGTAATAATGTGCCAAGAGTATGGGCTGTGACTGTGGGATAGTGTGTGTAATAATGTGCCAAGAGTATGGGCTATGACTGTTGGATAGTGTGTGTAATAAGGTAATAATGTGCCAAGGGTATAGGCTGTGACTGTTGGATAGTCTGTGTAATAAGGTAATAATGTGCCAAGGGTATAGGCTGTGACTGTGGGATAGTCTGTGTAATAAGGTAATAATGTGCCAAGAGTATGGGCTGTGACTGTTGGATAGTGTGTGTAATAAGGTAATAATGTGCCAAGAGTATGGGCTGTGACTGTTGGATAGTGTGTGTAATAAGGTAATAATGTGCCAAGAGTATGGGCTGTGACTGTTGGATAGTGTGTGTAATAAGGTAATAATGTGCCAAGAGTATGGGCTGTGACTGTGGGATAGTGTGTGTAATAAGGTAATAATGTGCCAAGAGTATGGGCTGTGACTGTTGGATAGTGTGTGTAATAAGGTAATAATGTGCCAAGAGTATGGGCTGTGACTGTTGGATAGTGTGTGTAATAAGGTAATAATGTGCCAAGTGCATGGGCTGTGACTGTTGGATAGTGTGTGTAATAAGGTAATAATGTGCCAAGTGCATAGGCTGTGACTGTGGGATAGTGTGTGTAATAAGGTAATAATGTGCCAAGAGTATGGGCTGTGACTGTTGGATAGTGTGTGTAATAAGGTAATAATGTGCCAAGAGTATGGGCTGTGACTGTTGGATAGTGTGTGTAATAAAGTAATAATGTGCCAAGAGTATGGGCTGTGACTGTGGGATAGTGTGTGTAATAAGGAATAATGTGCCAAGAGTATGGGCTGTGACTGTTGGATAGTGTGTGTAATAAGTAATAATGTGCCAAGAGTATGGGCTGTGACTGTGGGATTAGTGTGTGTAATAAGGTAATAATGTGCCAAGAGTATGGGCTGTGACTGTTGGATAGTGTGTGTAATAAGGTAATAATGTGCCAAGAGTATGGGCTGTGACTGTTGGGATAGTGTGTGTAATAAGGTAATAATGTGCCAAGAGTATGGGCTGTGACTGTTGGATAGTGTGTGTAATAAGGTAATAATGTGCCAAGAGTATGGGCTGTGACTGTTGGATAGTGTGTGTAATAAGGTAATAATGTGCCAAGTGCATGGGCTGTGACTGTTGGATAGTGTGTGTAATAAGGTAATAATGTGCCAAGTGCATAGGCTGTGACTGTGGGATGGTGTGTGTAATAAGGTAATAATGTGCCAAGAGTATGGGCTGTGACTGTGGGATAGTGTGTGTAATAATGTGCCAAGAGTATGGGCTATGACTGTTGGATAGTGTGTGTAATAAGGTAATAATGTGCCAAGGGTATAGGCTGTGACTGTTGGATAGTGTGTGTAATAAGGTAATAATGTGCCAAGGGTATAGGCTGTGACTGTTGGATAGTGTGTGTAATAAGGTAATAATGTGCCAAGAGTATGGGCTGTGACTGTTGGATAGTGTGTGTAATAAGGTAATAATGTGCCAAGTGCATGGGCTGTGACTGTTGGATAGTGTGTGTAATAAGGTAATAATGTGCCAAGTGCATAGGCTGTGACTGTGGGATAGTGTGTGTAATAAGGTAATAATGTGCCAAGAGTATGGGCTGTGACTGTGGGATAGTGTGTGTAATAAGGTAATAATGTGCCAAGGGTATAGGCTGTGACTGTGGGATAGTGTGTGTAATAAGGTAATAATGTGCCAAGAGTATGGGCTGTGACTGTTGGATAGTGTGTGTAATAAAGTAATAATGTGCCAAGAGTATGGGCTGTGACTGTTGGATAGTGTGTGTAATAAAGTAATAATGTGCCAAGAGTATGGGCTGTGACTGTGGGATAGTGTGTGTAATAAGGTAATAATGTGCCAAGAGTATGGGCTGTGACTGTGGGATAGTGTGTGTAATAAGGTAATAATGTGCCAAGGGTATGGGCTGTGACTGTTGGATAGTGTGTGTAATAAGGTAATAATGTGCCAAGAGTATGGGCTGTGACTGTGGGATAGTGTGTGTAATATAGTGAATAAAGTACCCCAGTTGTAAAATATAAGGATATTATAAGTTACCGAGGAGTTTCATGACCATATAAAAACACGAGGCCGAATGCCGAGTGTTTTTATACAGGTCATGGAACTCTGAGGTAACTTCTAATATCCTCATATTTTACAACTGGGGGTACTTTATTTATTATAATACACAAGTTTTAGTGAGTCATGTGACAGAAATGACATCAGAACTCACCGTTTATAACTGATGACATCAGAACTCACCGTTTATAAGGATATAATTTACAGGATATTCATGGCTTTTGTGTATTATAAGGTAATAATGTGCCAAGAGTATGGGCTGTGACTGTTGGATAGTGTGTGTAATAAGGTAATAATGTGCCAAGAGTATGGGCTGTGACTGTTGGATAGTGTGTGTAATAAGGTAATAATGTGCCAAGAGTATAGGCTGTGACTGTGGGATAGTGTGTGTGTGTAGCAAGGCAAGAGAGAATAAGGCTATAACTATGGGATAACGTTTAGAGTAAGCCGTAATATCAGAAGTTCTTTATATCTGTTTATCCTTCCAAAGGCTGTCAGGGGATTCTGGGAGTTGTAGTGCCTCCAAGTCGAAGAACTGCTAATCCACTGCTCTTGTTTATGCCCCCTTGGGTGCTAATTGTTGTAGTTCCACGTACTTGTTGTCTGTATCTCCTGTGGGAGCTGAGGGGTTAACCCCCGCACAGCTGTCTGGCCTGTGTTGCAACAGTCACAAGGACTTTGCTCGTGGTACCTGTGTATAAGCCCCACGTGCACGACTGAGAAGTAAAACTATTTCTGCACAGAAGCGCGTTTCCTGTTCGCCCCCATGCTCTCTGCTATGGTTTTCGGGGCGAGCGGATTTTACCACTGCTGACGGGAGCTTTTGCCACTGGTGGGGGGCGACCTCCCAAAGTTCATGGCTTGAGGCTTGATTACGGTTGCCACCTTTTCTGGAAAAAATACCAGCGTTCCTATATTCTTGACGTTTTTTCCCTATTAATAACATTGGCATCAAGCATCATTTTTACCGGCCAGGCTGCTGAAATACTGGCCATGTGGCAACCCTAGGCTTGGTTGAAACCATTTGTATGCAGATCCCAAATCATCGAAACCGATCAGTAAAGCCTGGGGGGGGGGGGGGGGGTTAGTGATGTTTATGTTAAATCTGTGGCGATAGTTTAGGGTAAGTGCACACACTAAGATTTGGAGTAATTTAGTCGTCCATCGACAAATTGCTTCTTCTTCAGGCTATTTTGCTGCGATCCGACGCACTGCACAAAATCGCAGGCGTCGTGTCGGAATTCAATTGTCTGATCGTGTCGCAGTGTTGACGCTGCGTCAGCATCCGACAGTCGCATTGCATCAACAATGCGACACGATCTGACACTGGCGTTACTTACCTTATTTCCGTTGCATCCGACGTGACGCCTGCGATTTTGTGCATCGCTGCGAAATCGCCCGTGTAGTCCTGCCCTAAGAAAGGTAATGTAAAAGCATCAGGCAAATACTTTTATGGCAAAATTATAAATATAATTCAAAGACAATGTTATGATAAAAAAAAGATTATTTTCTTGTGTCGGTATCTCTTTAAAATGAAGCATTGTTCTGTGATTGGCACTTGACCCCTTCTTATCTTCCTGTGTAAGAGCAAAAGCCATTGTATTCTACACAGCTTATCTGATATCTGTAAACATGTTCCCTATTGCCCTATTTTTAGCTAAAAAAGCAGCTCCTTTATATAAACTATAGACTATACATTGCTCCTGATGCAAAGGATGTTATTGTAACTAAATGTATATATAAAACTGGTACAGGTATGGGACCCGTTATTCAGAATGCACGGGACCTGGGGCTTTCCGGATAACGGGGCTTTCCATAATTTGGATCTTCATACCTTAAGTCTGCTAAAAAATCATATAAACATGAAATAAACCCAATAGGCTGGTTTTGCTTCCAATAAGGATTAATTATATCTTAGTTGGGATCAAGTACAAGCCCTCAGAGTTTCTGGATAACGGGGTTTCCGGATAACTGATCCTATAAATGTATATAAAACCCTTTATTATTCTTACCAGATATATATAATTTACAGGCTCCATTCTCATTCCAGTCTTTGTCCTTTTAAGATGACCATAGACACAAAGATATAGTCATAAGAATTAAAGTTTTGTACAATTTTTGGACCATGTGTGGATCGACCCAACGTTTTTTGTACCATGGCGATTGGTCGTTTAGCTTTATAGTATTGAAGACCCAGTAAAGCTGCCCATACCCAAGCTGATATTGCCCCTCTTAACCTGGAGACCCTCTACTGCAGGGGTCCCCAACCTTTTTTCACCTGTGAGCAACATTCAGATTTAAAAAGAGTTGGGGAGCAACACAAGCATGAAACATGTTCCTTGGGGTGCCAAATAAGGGCTGTGATTGGCTATTGGTAGCCCCTATATGGACAGCCTACAGGAGGCCCTGTTTTTAAGCAACCAAAACTTGCCTTCAGATCTTGAATTCAAAAATAATCACCTGCTTTGAGGCCACTGGGAGCAACATCCAAGGGGTTGAAGAGCAACATGTTACTCATGAGCTACTGGTTGGGGATCACTGATCTACTGTATATCTGTTAGATCTGGGATTGATTGACAGATCAGTGGGGGGAGGGGTTAGATAGTCCCATGGGGCAAAGACAACATTGGGTCATGTAAACTGTCTGTATGGACCCTCGCTGCGTTGTCCTTGGTTTAGGAACCAAAGAACCGGTTCAGCCCTAACTGGCCTATCACTTGGATGGCAAAATCAGGTAAAGACCTCCCCGTTAGGGTATAATGCCCGCTCTAATGTACAGCGCTGTACACAGCAGAAACCGGGGTCTAATAACCCATAGCAACCAACCAAATGCTTGCTTTTAATAATCTGTTGCTATGGGTTACTAGACCTTCTAAATCGACTTAGAATAATCATTTTGGGGGTCATGGTGCAAAGTTGCACAGGGAGTATTTCCTCTCCAGATGTTGGTGTGGCCCATAAGGGTTTGATATACATCTTCACCTGTGCTTTAACCTTACGCACAATCGTTTTTTAAATGTAAAATGTTCGTGCGTTGGCCCTGTGCTGTATTTAGTCGCTACCTGCGCACTTGTGTGTGTGTGTGACATGTAGGAGAGCGTTTTCTAGGTAAACAGGCGCAGTTGAGCTATGAAACCAATGCCTGGAATTTGGAAACAAATCGCTGATGTGCACAGTTGTTGGCTCATGAGTCACTGAATTTGCATATCAGAGCCTGACATTTCACTGCAATAGTGCCAAGTGGAAAGGCTCTTGCTGTATTTCTGTCCCATTTGCCAATAAAGGCTTTTTTTAAGAAAATTGGCTGGATGTGTGGTGCTGTCTACCTGGGAAAATAGAGTTTAGCATTCAGGCGGAAGTAGATACACGAGACGCGCACCCCAACTGCAAAAGTTTCCGTTGCCGAGTGCTGACTTCTACTACATTTTCCAAGTGAAACCATTGCCCGCGGCCTTATAGGAGATTCAGTCGCTACGAGCAAAGAGGGCCAGGCCTACGGGGAACTACAGCTCCCAGGATCCTCAGCTCTAAGATTTTGCTTTTGTGTTCCCTTTTAAACTGAACTTGGAAATGACAGTAGCACTGCGCTACACTCACTGTCAGTTTGCTATTGCCGCTCCTGCTCTGTTCTTGCTCAACTCTCAAGCCGTTTACACAGTTTAGTGCAGAATGTTCCACCCGTTCAGCAGCCTCGTGCCGGCCCTGATGGTGGTTCAGTAAATTTCCTAATAGGCTTCTGCTTCCCTCCCATTTAAAGGGATACTGTCCACAAAGTGTGTGATGTTGTGTATAACAGTATTGGAATTCATTTTTTTTTTTTTTCATTGCCGTTTTTTGTTCTTTCTTGGTGGAATATATTTCATGGCACAAACCTGAAACCAGAGGCGGCTTCCATTCATGCCGATGAGAAAAGACACGGAGGAGGGTTGTAGAAATGCTTAAACTGGCCATACACTAACAAAACTGTCGGCTGAACCCCCTCCAGACCAGGTCGCAGCTTTTTGAACCTTGATGTCTGATGCAAACATAAAATCGGAACCTAATGCAGGGGTCAGCAACCTTTAGGGTAAGGACACACTGGACGATTTGTCGCCAACGTTTTTTAAAAAGCAAATCGCGGCGACATATCGCTGGTTTTGTCTCTGAACAAAACCAAATGAAAGACGCCAGCTCCTGTGCCCACATCGCGTTTGTGAATCGCCTGTAGCTCCAAAACGCACTGAGACCCTTTTCCGAGCGATTTATCAGAAATAGCATGTACTTAGAAAAGCACTGAAATCTCCTAGACACGCACACACACATACAGATAAGTAGCAGCAATTGTATTCAAATTACAATGCGAACGCAATGACGCAAGAACGCAAGCACGTAAAGACGCCAGGTTACAGCGGGAAGCACAAACCGTTTCCGGTTTGGGTGGAGCACGTACCGCACAGAGTAATGGGATACAAATCGCTCTGTGCCAATAGTCGCTGTGAATCGCCTGTTCAAAAAAGACGATCGGCTTGTCGCCGCGATTTACTTTTTTAAAACGTTGGCGACAAATCGTCCAGTGTGTCCTTACCCTTACTATCAGAAGAGTCATTTTGCCCCCCCTCTTCCACTAAAGAAAAATAGTCTGGAGCCGCAAAACATAACACGGCTTATAAACTTTATAAAAGGTTTAAATTAAACAACGAATAGCATTATTAAATGCTACTGTTCTCATCTGTTTAATGTGGCTTCTGTTTCTGAAGCTCCATGTTGATCTTCACTCTCTTGTCTTGAGTGTGTGACCGCGGTAAGGACCATGATGAATCATCTTGCTGCGGCTCGGTCTTGCCTGTCACTCCTGGGACGTCTATACAGCCCTCGAGCCTGCTGGTGGCTTCCTGAGTGTTTGACCGCGGCAAGATAACGGCTAGCTTACTGGGGTCGCCCACTCAAGAAGCCACCAGCAGGCTCGAGGGCTGTATAGATGACGCGACAGGCAAAGCCGCAAGACTGAGCCGCAGGATGAAGAGCCGCAGGAGGCTCCGGAGCCACAGGTTGTCTACCCCTGCTCTAATGTAACTGAAAAATAGCATTTACAGCTTGTGAAAAAAAGTGACCTGCAGTGTGTAATCATGTGATGACGGTATCTCTTTAAAATCGAAGGGGCAAATTCACTGAGATTCGTAGTTGCGCCAGCCACACTTCGCCAGGCGTAGTTTCGCCAGCGCATCGCAAATTCACTAAAATCCGAAGTTGCACTCAGGGGTAGCGTAAGGTTGCGAAGTTGCGCTAGCGTTGATTCGCTAAGCGAAGCGAAGTTACGCTAGCGATGGTTAATTTGCATACGGCGCCAAATCCAAATTTCAATGGAGGAATACGTATCAGCACTACAAATGCCTAGAAAACCTTCAAAACATCAAATAAAAATGTTTATTTTGCCCTACACATGTGCCCACTGTATAGGTAAGTTGCCATGAGTCAGGAAATGTAGGGGGAAGGAGGGGAGCCCCAAAAAAAATTGCGATCTTTTTCATCCTATCACCCATAATGTAGAAAACACGCCAGCGTTTTTTGGGACTTAGAAAAAATTTTGACTTTTTTTGAAGCAATCCCTATCTACTCTATTGCGCTTCGCCAGGTCTGAGGTGGCGAAGGAAGTCTAGCGTAAAAGGTAGTGGCGTTCAGTACACTGCGCGCGTTAGTGAATTTGCGTAGTTACGTCCGTAGCGATAATTCGCCAGGCGTAAGGGTGCGAAGTAACACTAGCGAATCTACGCCAGCGTTCGTTAGTGAATTTGCGCTGTAATGAAAATGCCAAACGCTAGCGAAGTAACGCTAGCGTTCGGCGCTTAGTGAATTTGCCCCTAAGTGTCTGTATCTTCTTATTACTTTGTCCTGTAACTTTACCTTCCACAATGTTTGTGGTTAAAATTGGGACAATCCCTTTAACTGCTTAAAACCTATTTAACGTGTTGTTAAACGGGATAATAATCTGGAAAGGAAATAGAGTTATCCCCGTATTTCCGGAGTTTGCACACAATTGCAGGAGCAGATTAGGCTAATAGCGCATGGATTGTTTTCCCCACTGATGTTTATATTCCAGCGGCGAAAACCAGATCCACTACCTTCCGTCCCCTCTATGAGTGTGCGCTGATAGACGCTGGATCCGACTGTCACACACAATGTGTACTTTCTTGCTTCCATGCTAAATATATCCAACTGGCTAAAATTGTCTCAAAAAACTCCCCAATGTGACACTACGAACTTTGTCGCTGCAGGAAATCAACTCGCTAAGGGCAACAAGGCATCAAAAATACCCCAACATGGGATTCTCCATGGCTAAGGGCTCTTACACATGAGCGTTCCGACCTGCGCTCCCCTGCGTTCCGTTTTTTGGCGTTCAGCCGCAGGGGAGCGCAGGAATAGACGCAAGTCATTATTTGAAATGGGGCTGTACTCACTCAGGCGCGTGTAGGCGCCGAACGCAGGAAAAATGCAGCATGTTGCGTCTGAACCTGCGTTCGGCGCCTACATGCGCCTGAGTGAGTACAGCCCCATTTCAAATAATGACTTGCGTCTATTCCTGCGCTCCCCTGCGGCTGAACGCCAAAAAACGGAACGCAGGGGAGCGCAGGTCGGAACGCTCATGTGTAAGAGCCCTTAGGGTGATGGCACAGGGCACATTTGCAAGTATTTTCACAAAATTAAACTATCAGAGCACTTGGTGATTCCTGTGTCTTGCAATTAATTATATTTGGGTGGTGCCTTGTTGCCCCAGGGGAGTTTGATTTCTCACTAACGTCAAAATATCCTTTCTGGCATTGCCCTTGTGTTCGTTATTTTTAGGGATGTGCCGTATCCCAGATTTGGCCTTTTCCAGCAGGATTCAGATCCAGCCGAATCCAAGTGCCTGGCCAAACCGAATCCAAATCATGTGCCTTTTTGTCACACAAACGAGGAAGCAAAATACATTTTGAGTAATTACGAAACGCGTTAGACCTATGGATGTCCTAATAAAGCCTAAAACCAGAGCTACTGCGTTATTTGGAAATGGGTGTCACCCTATTTGGATTTTTGCACATGGAAAATTGAATGGTAATCCTTGGACTGGGGGTTCCTCTGGGAGATTTCTTGATTTCTGGACTATTTATTTATTTATTACTATTCATGGACAGAGCCTCACACCAATATTTGTGTGTTTAATAAAGATTCAGCCCATGGCTAATTATTTTTAAAGAATCTTATATATAATCTTATCTATATTTTAAAGAATTCTTAAACGTGAGCTCATACTTGGCAAAACATGCCACCTTTACCTTGCTGGGGCCAAGACACACATTTAAAAGATGGCAGATGAAACAAACACTTGGAAGTGAATAAAGTTACATTAATTTGTATCAGGCTGATATTGCAAGGTCCTTTATAACAATGAGAGGAGCAACAATTTGCTGTTTTGTTTCGTGAATTTAAAGGTGAACCACCCCTTTAACCCCAGGCATGCCAGTGAAATCACTGCATCAAATGGATTTAAAAAATAGAATTAACCCCAGGCATGCCAGTGAAATCACTGTATCAAATGGATTAAGAATATAATTAACCCCAAGCATGCCAGTGAAAGCACTGCATCAAATGGATTTAATGAATAAAATTAACCCCAGGCATGCCAGTGAAATCACTGCATCAAATGGATTTAATGAATAGAATTAACCCCAGGCATGCCAGTGAAATCACTGTATCAAATGGATTTAAAGAATAGAATTAACCCCAGGCATGCCAGTGAAATCACTGCATCAAATGGATTTAAAGAATAGAATTAACCCCAGGCATGCCAGTGAAATCACTGCATCAAATGGATTTAATGAATAGAATTAACCCCAGGCACGCCAATGAAATCAATGCATCAAATGGATTTAAAGAATAGAATTAACCCCAGGCATGCCAGTGAAATCACTGCATCAAATGGATTTAAAGAATAGAATTAACCCCAGGCATGCCAGTGAAATCACTGCATCAAATGGATTTAATGAATAGAATTAACCCCAGGCATGCCAGTGAAATCACTGCATCAAATGGATTTAATGAATAGAATTAACCCCAGGCATGCCAGTGAAATCACTGCATCAAATGGATTTAATGAATAGAATTAACCCCAGGCATGCCAGTGAAATCACTGCATTAAATGGATTTAATGAATAAAATTAACCCCAGGCATGCCAGTGAAATCACTGCATTAAATGGATTAAGAATATAATTAACCCCAGGCATGCCAGTGCATCTGCATCAAATGAATTTAAAGAATAGAATTAACCCCAGGCATGCCAGTGAAATCACTGCATCAAATGGATTTAATGAATAGAATTAACCCCAGGCATGCCAGTGATATCACTGCATCAAATGGATTAAGAATAGAATTAACCCCAGGCATGCCAGTGAGGTCAGAGCAGAAAATGGATTTACTGGTGGTGGTCCTTGTTGCTTTGCCTTTGAACCAGCCCTGAATATTGTGACCAGTGCCCGTTTCCCTGTGGGATGTGGAACAGTCTAATCAGTGGGAAAGACTCCAGACACGAATGGAAGGCGGAGGCCCACAAATATATAAGTAACTTATCAGGTCTATTTCTATGTGCCAAAAAAAATCACTTTATTAGCCAGCGCACCTCCCCAACGCAAGGAATATAGATTTTATTCCAAGCGAAATACAGAACACGCCTATTTGATACAAGGCAGACCGGTTCTTGCAATCAGTTGGCACCATGCCACCCTGCAGTCTTACCAGACCTCTGAAAAGGAATTCTAAAGGGAAACTTTACCACCGAATATGGCAAAATGCTTACATGAGCTGTTGTGCCGGCTCGCAGAGCAAAAGGATTGCTGCTCCTGCCATGAGACAAGGATGGAAAAAAAATAAAACGTGGCTTTTCTAGAGCAAACATGTCACTTGCAGGTGCTTATGACACACAACAAGGGTCGGCAGAAGGTTTTGAACTACTGTTCCCAGAATTGTAGGGAATATCAACGCAACAACATTTATTGTGAGTGGAACACAAAGCTTCCATGCAAGAAACATAAATAAATATAATTTCATGAGTTTCCACACCCGTCCGAGGGTCTCCGGGTGAGAACAAAGGGGCGACAAAAAAATGAAGAAGAAGAAGAAGAAGCCCCACAGGCCACAAACGTTTCTACTTTCCGGTCAGGAAGTTCATTTCTCTCTGTGTTTTCAGGAGCTTGAAAGAAATCCCTGTTTGGATAGGAAGCAGCTGGGAGTCTCGGGGCTGTTGGAAGGTGCACACTTTTACATACGGAAACCATTGGAATAATCATCATGGTTCATAAGGCAGCCCAAGCGCTAAAGATACATATGTTTTAAGCGGGTTAAAACTGTTACACAGGATACACAATAGTGCAAGCTAGAATGCTATATTTATTCTGTAGAATGTTTTACCATACCTGAGTAAAAAGCTCTAGAAGTTCTCTGTTTGTTTAGGATATAAGCTGCCATATTAGCTATGTGTGACATCACTTCCTGCCTGAGTCTCTCCCTGCTCACATATACCTCTGGGCTCAGATTACAGCAGGGATGGGAGGAGGGAGGGAGGAGCAAACTGAGCATGCTCAAGCCCTAGCCCTGTAAGGTTTATAATGAAAACAGTTAGTCTGATACAGAAGCCCATGAGTACACAATAGAAGGAAAGAAATGTGCTGTTTCTTTTGACAGAGGACTCAGAGCAGCATTACTTTGAGGGTTTACTGGTGTATTTATATAGATCTTTCTGATAAAGTTTACTTAGATTTAACCTTTCCTTCTCCTTTAGGGTTAGGCCACACTGGGGAGATTTGGTCCCTAGAATATTTTGTTATTGGTTGACATGGTTACTCCACTCTACCTTTACTCCGCTCTACCTTTACTCCGCTCTGCCTTTACTCCGCTCTGCCTTTACTCCGCTCTGCCTTTACTCCGCTCTGCCTTTACTCCGCTCTGCCTTTACTCCGCTCTGCCTTTACTCCGCTCTGCCTTTACTCCGCTCTGCCTTTACTCCGCTCCGCCTTTACTCCACTAAATCTGCCAGTGTTACCTGGGCTCTCTTATCATTTCCTACATATACAATACACAATTTCAGAGGCATTTCTGCTGCTTCTAAATAAACCTCATCACAAAATCCATTTCCCATTCCTATTTGTAGAGATCTAAACGTGCAGCAGATATCTCAATGCTATTGTGCCACTAAAAGTGTTGTATGATTCCAGCATATGTTGCACTCGGACTTTATCCACTTCTCGTCTGATAATGTTCTTCAAATGTAATTTTCCAAGCGTCATTATGTTAATGTTCTGTTCCTTTAATGTATGATTTATGTTTCCATTTGACTAATTGCTGCCAGTTAGTGATTTTTTTTCTTTGTTCATAATGCCGCCTTGAGTGTACAACATGAATGTCAGAATTACTATGAATGTTCCATCTGATAAACTGGGGGTATAGAAATGTTATTTGCATCAGGAAAATCCATTATGATTGGCCTTTTAACAATAGTCCAGAGTATTTATGGGATCTGGCACTAAATGGATAAGGCCGATGGTAACCCCTAATACCTCTTTGTACTGTCTTGAATGGAACGTGTATATTTTAGGCCCAAATTATTAATAACATACACATTTGCTAATTTTAAATTCCTAAAACTGCCTGTTACCACAAGAGGTTTTTGTGACCTGTATAACTCAGCCTGCAGCCTTTGTGTCTTTATATGGTCACAGAACAACCCCTCAGTGACTTCTAATATCCTTATCATTTACAGTAGGGGGTACATTATCCCTTATAATACATGAGTGATACTCAGAGTTCCCTGTATAACTCAGCCTGCAGCCTTGTGTCTTTATATGGTCACAGAACAACCCCTCAGTGACTTCTAATATCCTTATCATTTACAGTAGGGGGTACATTATCCCTTATAATACATGAGTGATACTCAGAGTTCCCTGTATAACTCAGCCTGCAGCCTTGTGTCTTTATATGGTCACAGAACAACCCCTCAGTGACTTCTAATATCCTTATCATTTACAGTAGGGGGTACATTATCCCTTATAATACATGAGTGATACTCAGAGTTCCCTGTATAACTCAGCCTGCAGCCTTGTGCCTTTATATGGTCACAGAACAACCCCTCAGTGACTTCTAATATCCTTATCATTTACAGTAGGGGGTATATTATCCCTTATAATACATGAGTGATACTCAGAGTTCCCTGTATAACTCAGCCTGCAGCCTTGTGTCTTTATATGGTCACAGAACAACCCCTCAGTGACTTCTAATATCCTTATCATTTACAGTAGGGGGTACATTATCCCTTATAATACATGAGTGATACTCAGAGTTCCCTGTATAACTCAGCCTGCAGCCTTGTGCCTTTATATGGTCACAGAACAACCCCTCAGTGACTTCTAATATCCTTATCATTTACAGTAGGGGGTACATTATCCCTTATAATACATGAGTGATACTCAGAGTTCCCTGTATAACTCAGCCTGCAGCCTTGTGCCTTTATATGGTCACAGAACAACCCCTCAGTGACTTCTAATATCCTTATCATTTACAGTAGGGGGTACATTATCCCTTATAATACATGAGTGATACTCAGAGTTGCCTTTATATAAGCCTGAAGCCTTGGTTTTCATTATTTATGTTTTATAGATTTTAAATTATTTGCTTTCCTTTTCTGCCTCTCTTCAGCTTTCAAATTGGGGTCACTGACCCCAGCAACCAAAAACTATTGTTCTGTGAGGCTATTAATCTATTTGTTTTTTTTTACTTTTTATATAGGCACATACTATTCATATTCCCTTCTCTCTTTCCAACCTCTGCCCGGTTGCTAGAATAAAAAGAGAACAATGTCTACATCATATTAAAAGTTAATTTAAAGGTGAGCCGTCTCTTTAATATAAAAATAAATCGAATGTAAACATTAATATGTTCAAAACCCCTTAGCAGCCAGCTATTTTATCGTTAATCTCTCCCTGTAGACAGAAAATTATTATTTACTGAATTGTGTTCAACAGTCACCTTGCGAGTCAATGCAAACAAATCCCTATAAAGACAGCTGTGAATGATGGGAGTTCTCCATCGCCCAATCACTGGCCGCCCAATCACTGGCCGCCCAATCACATCTCCCTGCATTTCACTCTCACTTGCTCAAGGCTGTCTCACACTGTAGCTGCTGCACTGATGGCACCTCTGGGCTGGAGTTATAGGCAGTCTATATCTGCAACACTCCTGCTGATGAACTACAACTCCCAGCAGCCTATAGCATATTGTGTAGCCAGTGGGGAGAAGGAGCAGTCTTTTGCCTCTGAGCTTCAGTAAATAGTGTCCTAGTGCAGTGCCGAAAGCTTTAAATCCACAAATCTCTAATCCCATCAAGAAAAGGCTATTAAGGTGCTTCATTTCCTTGTTTGATATCAGTAGGGAGGAAATGCAAAGATAATTAAACCCCAAGTACAATGAACAGAGTCGCATTCCCCCTAATCCATTTACAAATAAAAATAACCATTTGCTTTGTATAAATCGGGAAAAAAAAGCGGGCCTCTCTCAATGGGTCTGCCTGCGTTCTCATTAAATCCAAAATGTTAAAGGAGAACTTAACCCTGAAAATGAATGTTGCTTAAAATGGCATATTTTATACACTGAACTTATTGCACGAGGCTAAAGTTTGAGCTTGTCAATAGCAGCAATGATCCAGGACTTCAAACTTGTCACAGGGGGGTCACCATCTTGGAAAGTGTCTGTGACACTCACATGCTCAGTGGGCTCTGATTGGCTGTTGAGAAGCTAAGCTTAGGGCTCGTCACTAATTATCCAGCAGAAAATGAGCTTCCCTGGCTGTAATATAAGCTGATGCTACAGGTTTGCTGATTATTAAATTCTGATGCTAATTGCACTGGTTTCTGTGCAGCCATGTAGTAATTATGTGTATTAATTACTAATCAGCCTTATATTGTGACATTTCTATTCTATATGTACTGTATATTGTGAGTGGCTCCCTAAGCTCAGTAAGTGACAGCAGCACAGAGCATGTGCAGTGAATCAGCAGAAAAGAAGATGGGGAGCTACTGGGGCATCTTTGGGACACAGATCTTTACTGCTAAAGGGCTGTGGTTGCCTTGGGCTGGTACAGAAGCACAAAACATAATGTACAACATTTCTAGCTACTGCTTTAGTTAAGCTTTAGTTCTCCTTTAAGGGCAGAGACACATGGTCAGATATCACATGGTCACAAATCTCCCCTTCTTCGGGGGAAAAATAATCTCCTCGAACCACCAGGCGACTAATCTCCCTGAATCTGACCATGAAACACCTGAAGATAAAGTGTTCGGTAGGGAGCCTTTTCATTTGTCCTTGTGAGTGGGGGGCTATAGGAAACCTCCAGTCAGTAACACAAGATCTCTATACCACTTTTTCAGTAGACCAGAATAGAAGCAATAAAAATATCAGAACAAAAAAAAAAGAAATTAATCAGACGAGCAGAAATGGAAAAGATCATTACTAAATCCAGAGCCGGATATAACCCAAATCTCTCCGGCCTGTATTAAATCTGTATTCCTTGGGATAAAGCACATTAGAGAGAATTGTAACACAGAAACTGCCATTTGATAATAAAGATGGCGTCAGACTGACGGCTTATACCCGTGTATGCGCCAACCCCAACTGCCACCCGGACAGATATCGTTCAGGTAGGTGTGAAGATCTCATCAGGTGAGGGTCACGTCGGTGAAAGTGTCCATCCTATTGGTCTCCAGATAAGGCTGTTGGGTTACGGGGAGTTGTATTGTATTGTACCTCTACCCGGCTGCACCGTGCTATTTATACAACAGACGGGCATGTGATAAGGGAGCACCTTCCTATAACAAGTCGTTCATCTTGTGAGTTCATATGAGGATATCCTGCAACTGTGCTGGGTTCATTTGCCTCGGGAGCGTTCCTTGTTTGAGGAATATCGCAACAAGGAATTGGAACTTAAACGGAATATTCACCCCAATATAAAACGCTGCCTTATATAAAGAACATGTAACTCTCCAATATAAATTCATTACATAGTTTTACTGGTTTAAATGAAATGTCAGTATGATGTAGAGAGTGATATTTGTAGACAATTTGCAATTGGTTTTCTTTTTTTATTAATTGTGGTTTTTGAGTTATTTCGCTTTTTACTCAGCAGTTCTCCAGTTTGCCAATTCAGCCATCCGGTTGCTAAGGACAAGGCCAGACGTGGCGTTTTTACTTTGCGTTTTTAAAAAAAGCTGCATAAATACTGATAAACTGCACTACCACTGAAACAAATGGAAAACACTATGCAATTCTTACTGGGCGCTTGCAAGCCGCAGTCCGCCACGGGACGCAAGTATTGGCGTTTTTCAGCAGAAACGCCAATAGGTCAAGAAACTAACAAATCAATAGTCTCTACAAGTTTGAAACCACACGTTACGTAAATACGCAGCATATTATAAATATAGCGTCCAAATTCTCGCAAGATAAATGACGCATATACATTTTTACGGCGTATTAGGCCTGTGACGTAATTACGTTGCGTATTGACAATCATTCCTGCTCAATTTTGCATGTAAATAGCTTTTCTATTTCAAGCCAGCGGAATTGGGGGGAATGAGAAGTGCATGTTGGGAAAACCTATGTGCTGAAAACGCATGTTGACAGTCGCGTGTGTTTCAGTGGCGTATTTACGCCCGACTGAGCTTTTTTAAAAACGCAACGTAACAACCCCATGTCTGGCCTTGCCTTAATTCAGTTCGGGATTCGGCCAGGATTCGGATTCGGCTGAATCAGTCTGCCTGGCCGAACCAAATCCTAATTTGCATATTCTAATTAGGGGCAGGGAGGGAAATCGTGCGACTTTTTGTTACAAAACAAGGATGTAAAAAACGTTTTCACCTTCCCACCCCTGATTTGCATATGCAAATTAGGATTTGGGTCGGTATTCGGCTGAATCCTTCTGCCCGGGCAATCAGAATCCTAATTTGCAAATGCAAATTAGGGGCTCAGAGGGAATCGCTTGGCTTTTTGTCACAAAACACAGGAGTGAAAAATTTGAGTAAGAGAATATGAATGAGAGGCCTGAATAGAAAGAGAAGTAATAAAATGTAGCAATAACAAAAAACGTGTAATTTTACAGAGATGGGGTCAGTGACCCCCATTTCAAAGTTGGAAAGTGTCGGAAGAAGAAGGCAAATAACTAAAAAGAAAAAATGAAGGCCAATTGGAAAGTTGCTTAGAATTAGCCATTCTGTAACATACGTATATATTGGTTATTTATTTGCTAGTGAAAGCAGTGTCCGTCTGTCCCTTTTTGTTCTCTTGTTCTGTCTCTTTAAACAGTGCAGCAAGATCTGTTAATACTCGCTCCTTTCTATATCAGTGGCATTTATATGACTTTAGAAACATTGAACATGTGTAATGACTGTATATTGGGAAGCTGGTTAGAATTAGATTTGCTTTCATTAGGCAGCATTTTTGGGTTTCCTTTCCCTTTAATTGTAAGAGGATTTTAAAGGTTGCAATTTTCCTCTTTTGTTTCCCTGTTTTATGAGTCTATTAAAGGCATTAAGTTGTGACTGTGCAGTGATTCGCCTCTGGCTTTGTTTTACCTCGTCAACATGCGAAATGGCTCAGCTCATAATTTTCAGACTTCGATGATATGTGGGATAGTGACACTGGATAAGTATTTGTATAGGGGAAATGAGTGGCAACTGAATCATTTGGGAATTAGTATTAGCCAGAACAACTGCTGAACAGAGAGATATTGTATTCTCCTGTACTAAGCACAATTCAGCAGGAACAGCCCCTAGTTTGCTCATAGTCTGTACAGAGAGATCCCATAAAACTATGGCAGCATAGGTATTCCCAGTACTAAGCACAATTCAGCAGGAACAGTCCCTAAGTTTGCTCATAGTCTGTACAGAGAGATCCCATAAAACTATGACAGCATAGGTATTCCCTGTACTAAGCACAATTCAGCAGGAACAGTCCCCTAAGTTTGCTCATAGTCTGTACAGAGAGATCCCATAAATCTATGGCAGCATAGGTATTCCCTGTACTAAGCACAATTCAGCAGGAACAGTCCCTAAGTTTGCTCATAGTCTGTACAGAGAGATCCCATAAAACTATGGCAGCATAGGTATTCCTCTGTACTAAGCACAATTCAGCAGGAACAGCCCCTAAGTTTGCTCATAGTCTGCACAGAGAGATCCCATAAAACTGACAGCATAGGTATTCCCTGTACTAAGCACAATTCAGTAGGAACAGTCCCCTAAGTTTGCTTAAAGTCTGTACAGAGAGATCCCATAAAACTATGGCAGCATAGGTATTCCCTGTACTAAGCACAATTCAGCAGGAACAGCCTCCTAGCTTTTTTTCATAGTCAGCTTCTCAATAACTGTATATTATTATGGAAGCAGTGGCCGAATGGGCGGTCATAGAGTCATATTTCTCTCCTGCCAATAAATAAATAGCGCATGTGATATATGTGTGAAAATGATGCTTCTAAATCACATGAAAGGAGCAGCCCTGACATTCCCAAGGGATCCGTATGCACTGGGGGCAACAGATCTGTGTTTGTGAATCATCTGAAGGGCTTCAGAGACCCATTAACTTTCTGTCTCTTGTTAATGGGTTTCTTCACATTTGTAAAGTGATTTATTGGTGCAAATAACTATTCCCCTGTTGCCTCGGAACATTCAATAGACAAATCAATTATTTAACTCGAGAAGGGTGGAAACAACAGCGAGTGAATTATTCATTGGCTTCTTAATCACAGAAAGCGGCTCCTTTGCTTTTGTCTCTTTCTGTTAATTACGTCCAAACTTCTGCAGGAATTGTCTGCAAATGGGGCAGCACCCCCGGGCCCCTTGATTTTGCTGGACTCCACATTGTAGCAAGTGTATAGGGAGGAATGAGGTGTACCCCTTTGCACCCCATTCCTTCAGGGGCTGTTACAGTGGAATACTTGGGGGAAGGGACTCTCTCTATAGAGCAGTAAGGAGGGAGGTGTCTTTAGCTGGCTATTAGTGATGGACGAATTTCTCCCTTTGCCGCAAAAGTCACTTGCATCAATTTCAACGCAGGCGTTAGTCAATGGGCGTCTGAAAAGTGTTGACGTGCGGCGATTTTGACACGAGCGACTTTTCAGACACGCGTCCAAAATCTTTAATCGCCCATCACTACCGGCTATGAATTAAGTGCCCCAAGGGGCATGAAACACATTAGGCCCTTTTCTTTATATCTTTATAAATGATTTTCTATTTTTAACTACTTTTCTTTTGATTTTTGGGAAAACTCACACTACATTTGCAGTTAATGGCGGCTATACACAGGCCAGATTTAAGATGGTGCCTTCCACTTGAGGTGGCAGCTAATCCACATGTGTATGGGCCCTCCCCAACATCCTCCCAAATGATATCTGGCTAAGAATCAAATAGATCGCTATTGGGTAGGTTTAAATATTCCATCAGTGTGAGGAGCGAATCAGGGTAAAGTCACGGTGACCTGTGGTTTGACCACTGGTTGGGTGAATTTGGGTTGAAAGGGTCGGGTCAGACTGGAAAATAATTATTTTTTACTGCTTTGAAAGATTCCCTGTTTTGGAACGAGAGGCATGCACAGAAGTAGTGAAATATTTTTTTCAAAATGAATCCGTTAGTAGTGCTGCTCCAGCAGAATTCTGCACTGAAATCCATTTCTCAAAAGAGCAAACAGATTTTTTTGTATTCAATTTTGAAATCTGACATGGGGCTAGACATTTTGTCAATTTCCCAGCTGCCCCAAGTCATGTGACTTGTGCTCTGATAAACTTCAATCACTCTTTACTGCTGTACTGCAAGTTGGAGTGATATCACCCCCCTCCCTTTCCCCCCCCCAGCAGCCAAACAAAAGAACAATGGGAAGGTAACCAGATAGCAGCTCCCTAACACAAGATAACAGCTGCCTGGTAGATCTAAGAACAACACTCAATAGTAAAAACCCATGTCCCACTGAGACACATTCAGTTACATTGAGAAGGAAAAACAGCAGCCTGCCAGAAAGCATTTCTCTCCTAAAGTGAAGGCACAAGTCACATGACCAGGGGCAGCTGGGAAATTGACAAAATGTCTAGCCCCATGTCAGATTTCAAAATTGAATATAAAAAAATCTGTTTGCTCTTTTGAGAAATGGGTTTCAATGCAGAATTCTGCTGGAGCAGCACTATTAACTGATTCATTTTGAAAAAATGTTTTTTCCCATGACAGTATCCCTTTAAGGTGCAATACAGGGACTGATAAAAGCTTTTGAATTATGCATGGGGTCTTCCCAATGGTTTGCCAGATTGTCAGAAAATTGTTAGGAAGGAAAATTTTGGAAGGAAGGAGTGACAAGTGTCCCTCGGCCTCATAATTGTTCTAGGGGCCAAACAATTGCCCCCATCATCTCCCAAGTTTAATTTGAAATATCTGAACATCAGGAAGCAGTTTGTTTAGAAACGGTCTCTTTCAAAAAGGCAAATTGACGTCCTTTTGAGATTTATCGTCCTGACGGCTGTTCATGGCAGTCCTTTATCAGACAGCAGATAATGTAGAACAGGGGTTTCCAAAAGGTAAATCGGGATCTACCAGTAGACTTTTAGGGCAGAGACACACAAATCTCCTCTTCTTTGGGCGACTGATCTCCCAAACTGCCTTCCCGCCGGCTAGAATGAAAACCGTTGGCTTAATGGCACTCGGAGCGATTCGTTTTCTGAAGTCGCCAGAAGTTTCCTCGCCCGAAGAAGAGGAATTTTTCTCCCCGATTCGCAGAGTGTTTCTCTGCCCTTAGTTGGTGACCAGTAGATCTCAAGACACTGTCAACAAACAGCTTGTCTTAATTACCCTTCTGTTTTATGGTTGTGAAGATTCTCATTCATCCAGGTCATGGTATATCTATAGAAATAAGTCAAATCAACTGGACTTGCTGTGTTTTTTTATTCCTTGAAGACTTTTTCACCAGTCATCCAACTGGCTTTCTCAATTCAGAATAAGGAAGATTTGCAAGTTATTCTGTTGGATGACTGGTGAAACGTCTTCAAGGAATAAAAAACACAGCAAATCCAGTTGATTTGACTTATTTCTATAGATACCCTTCTGTTTTATACTTTTCATTCAGATAATTATTCTGTTAAGATTACATAGGAAATTGTTTTTAAATAGAGCAATATCAATTCTCTTATAAAAATAATATAATATTTAAGTAATATTTTCCATGGAACAGAATGTTAACAGTGATATTATGGATGCAGATGATAATGGGACAACATCATTAAAAGCAGACCCCCCATTAATAAAGTATGGGTACACCTGAATGTTTAGTGAAGCAGATCAAAAAATTTCCTCTTTGATGATATTTCACAGTTTGTGTCCTCTAGAATATTTGTTATTTATCTGTCAAACTTTGGTCTTCCTCAGCAATTGACCAACGTGGCCCAAATGTATGCAACTTTAACGCTAACATCGGTCCAACATTTGAGTTGCTTTGGACCTAACAGAGTGCAGAACTGCTGCTGCTCTTTTATGTTATGATTAGGAATAGAATTTCCACTAGGGTTGGGTACTTTCCCTTACCTTGTTCCTTCTGTAATTGTGTATTTTTTCTTTCTCTCTAGACTCAGCAGTGTATTCTGTGCACCACCCAATGGAGACGCACATGGACATGGAATCTTAAGCTTCCCGTCGGTCATCATTGACTAAATTTTGTGCTACCCAAAGGGCACCATGGAAAAGCTAAGGATAGGTCTCTTGCTGGGTTGCAGTCTACGATAGCGTTGAGGATAAGTAAATGGGACGTTACCCTGACTTGAATATGAATCAGGTAATCTTCTGGTCACCAAAAGAGGTGGCCAACTGGCTCTCGGAGAGGGGACTACAGGAATACTCTGATACCTTAAAATCTCTATCTGGCCAGGGCTTGCTCATGCTTAAAGTAGATGACTTCAAGAAGCCTCCCTTGTCACTTGTGTCTTCGGACAATGGCCGGCATTTGCTGGAGATGATAGAAACTTTAAAAATAGAGCACCATATAGAGGAGCACAAGAACGGCCATGCCAACGGTCACCTCGGCAACCACAAAGCTCACCCAGTCGGCGATTATGGCTTTGCCAAAAAGAATGGAATTCCCAATGGGTTTTGCAAAGAAATGATCCAAATTCCCTTGCCTGAACCAGAGCGTAGCCAGCCTTTTCCTGATGAATGGGGCAAAACCTTCATCGCCTTCCTCTATGCACTTTGCTGTTTCATTTTTACCACGGTGATGATCTCAGTCGTCCACGAACGAGTGCCTTCCAAAACAGAGGAAGCTCCGCTGCCAGATGTATTTTTCGATTATTTTGACAGGGTGCAGTGGGCTTTTTCCATATGTGAAATTAATGGGATGATTCTTGTGGGCTTCTGGTTGTGCCAGTGGATATTGCTAAAACACAAGTGAGTACATCTTATTTAGCACCATGGGAAACTTTTGCCCGAGTCCTGTGACCCGTGGCAATTGATTGGCTCTGGTGTTCTTTGCAGGTAGAAGACCGTTGGGTCTAATTAATGTTTAAATATTTTTTTTTAGTAGACTTAAAGTGCAGAGATTCAAATTGTTGAAAAAAACCCTTATCAGGTTCCACACATACATGTCCAGATGCTTCTGCATATATTAACAGGAAAGTAATATTCCTGGTTAAAGTCTTACAGTATATGACTGTATTGCTTATAAACCAAGGTGCCATATAGCTTGATCTGAGCAGAATCAGACTCCATAGAGACAGGCATTTATTACCCTTTATTTCTAGAACTGACACATTGTATTGTTAATCATTTACATCCGTTCCTAAAACCGCAAAGTATCACGCACACTAGTTTTAGCAGCAGCCGTATGAACTGAACAGCCTCTCTGGAGGTCAACATGTTCCGTGTATCAAGGAAGCTAAATCAGTAGTGGTCAGTAGCCCTATGCTGCTTAGAGCCCGTCACTTACCTTCTGGGCTCCTCCTTCCATCATCACCGGCACTTCATGTGCTTGAGCACAATTATTTTAGGTGCTGCCACTTTAATGGAAACCCAACTGCCAGCTAACCGGGAACAACAGGGGGGCAATTTTGGGCATTTACTTATGACATAAAAACATGGAGGCCAGAACTCCATAGGCCTAAATAGCAAATGAATGCCAGTGTAACGGTCCTTAGAGCTCTTTGAAAATGTCCATGGTACTGAGTCTTTAAATAATGATTTTTACACTAAAAGCAGAATGTTAAGCTGTTCTGACTGTGTACAGTTTGTATATAATCGAGATGCTCCGAATCCAGGATTCGGTTCAGGATTCGGCCTTTTTAAGTCGGATTCAGCCGAATCCTTCTGCCCAGTCGAACCGAATCTTAGAGGAGGAGAGGGAAATCACATGACTTTTTGTCACAAAACAAAGTAGTAAAAAATGTTTTCCCCTTCCCAACCCTTAATTTGTATATGCAAAATCGGATTAGGTTCGGTATTCGGCTGAATCTTTTGCAAAGGATTAGGGAGTTCGGGCGGATGCAAAATAGTGGATTCGGTGCATCCCTAGTATATATGCATCCATTTCCCTGCAGCTAGAGTCCTGTGTGGGTCAATTTTCTGATAACCGTACCCAACCCATACCCGTGACCTGCAACCCAGACCCACAAACCACAATTTTCCCCTGCTGATCCACTACCTGACCCGCAATAGGCCAACTAACCTTCTGACCCGGGGACACACTAAACCGGAAGTGATGTCACATTGGACCAGAAGTGACGTCACTCCAGCTCTGAATCTTCAAAATAAAAAGTAAAAAACTGGCAGAACCACAAGGGAAGGTGGGAGTGATCAAGGCTGACCCCTGGTTCCTGCCAACACGGCCAGGGAATCGGGGACTTTTTGCCCGAAACCCAACCAATTTGCGGGTATTCCACAAATTGTTCCCGATGCAGCAAATGTCTGATGCAACTTGATGCCCCTTCTAACCATCCCCACTCTCCGCCGTGTTCGCTTTTTGTAGAAATGTATCTACAGAAATATTTAATAAGTCGCACAAGAAATGTTTTCTGACTTCACCCTTTTTTTATTGTTGCAGATCTATCATTAGTCGAAGATTTTTTTGTATAGTGGGAACTCTGTATCTTTATCGCTGTATAACGATGTACATAACGACGCTACCTGTTCCTGGCATGCATTTCAGATGCTCTCCTAAGGTGAGTGGCCTTTCCAGGGGTTATTTTGCAATGGCGCCACGTCTGATGGTGCAGTAAAGAACTAGTCAGGGGGGGCCCAGTCTTTTGTTTAATGAATGTAGGTAAATACGGGCTCATTCTTTGCCATATCTGTTAAATGGACACTATGCCATACTATTTATATTTTACCTAGTGTTCCCCTATTGCCCTCCTATTTTCAACTTTCAGTATGTTTAGAATGGCCAATTCTAAGCAGCTTTTCAATTGGCCTTCATTTTTTCTTTTTGTATAGTTTTTGTGTTATTTTTGTGCCTTCTTCTTCTGACTCTTTCCAGCTTTGAAATGGGGGTCACTGACCTCATCTAAAAACAAAACAAATGCTCTGTAAGGCTACAAATGTATTGTTATATACATGTCAAGGCATGGTTGTTAGGATCATTTGGACCCTAGCAACCAGATGGCTGAACTTGCAAACTGGAGAACTGCTAAGATAACTCAAAACCCACAAATAATAAAAAATAAAGACCAATTGCAAATTGTCACTCTCTAGATCAGTGATCCCCAACCAGTAGCTCAAAAGCGACATGTTGCTCCCTCGGATGTTGCTCTCAGTGTCCTCAAAGCAGGGGCTTATTTTTGAATTCCTGGCTTGGAGGCAAGTGTTGGTTGTATAAAAAACAGATGTACAGAGAAAAGAGTCTCAATGTAGGTTGACAATCAACATAGGGGCTACCAAAAGGCCAATCACAGTGCTTATTTGGCACCCCAAGAACATTTTACATGCACGTGTTGCTCCTAGGGATGCACCGAATCCAGTATTCGGCCTTTTTCAGCAGGATTCGACGGAACCCTTCTACCCAGCCGATCGAATCCTAATTTGCATATGCAAATTAGGGTTCGGATTCGGTTCGGCTGAATATTTCGAATCCAAAATAGTGGATTGCTCCCCAACTCCTTTTACTTCTGAATGTTGCTCACGGGTTCAAAAGGTTGGAGATCCCTGCTCTAGATAATACTAAAAGCTTATTAAACAATTTTAACGAGATGATAGAAGGGGTCATGGCTTGATGAATAAGTGGCATAGAATATCATTAGGGGAATGTGGCCTTTAAGCACAGGGCTAAGAAAGGCAAAACATTGGTGTTGGACTTGGGAGTCACTGGGATGGTGCAGTTTAGGGTTAGTGTGTCTGTAACCCGGTTCCACGTCGTCTCTTGCCACGTGTTTCCTATTCACATGGAATAAAGTGAAACATGAGACATTATTGGTGCTACAGATCTAAATGCTTCTAATTGGTGAGCAGCCGGCATTTCCCTACTGAGTTAGTGAGTGCTTTCTGGGAAACGCCATGAGACATCCAGCGTCTGACAGTTACAGGCTTCCCTCGAGGTGGAACGCTCAGCTCTCTGCCTTATTACAGTCCATGGGATTTTGCTTGTTTCTTACAGAACATACATTGCTACTTACCTTACCTTTCCTTTAATATTCACATAAATATCATTGCTTGTTCTGGTTGAGCAGCAAACCCATCTGTAAGTGCCAAAGGCTTTACCAGGCCACATCAACCCTAATACACCATTACTACCACCCCATATCCACAATATCTAGTGCCTGTGGCGTTGATATTTCCCTCCTTGTATAAATGCACCCACCAAAGCCCAGCAATCCCACCTACAGGGGTTTATCCCTTCTGGGGAGTTACACCTATAGGTTTCTGTTTGTTCCCCACACATTGGGACATGAAAGCTCAGAATTTCTCTGATTGTTTATGGCTTGGTTTTAAGATTTAATCAAGAACTATTGGCTTATTAACAGTGGGATTAGCATAGAGAACGCCTGCTCAGCACCCAGGGGAGATCATTAGGAGAGCACATGGCACTTGGATTTAGAGGCTAAACGGTTCAGTAACTGTCGCCTGCTATGCTAATCCTCACATAGAAACATAGTAAGTTAGGTTGAAAAAAGACACACGTCCATCAAGTTCAACCTCTATTTTAACACCTGCCTAACTGCCAGTTGATCCAGAGGAAGGCAAAAAAACGCATTTGAGTAGGAATGCCTCTCAGTGCATTGGCTCGAGCTCTGGGAACTGTCACTGCTCTGCCTCTGGTTCTCACAGTGACTTATATACTGGGTATTAGGACAGCATTAGACGGGCAGCGCTTTTGGGCATGAACATAAATACAATTAGTCTGTTATTGTCATGTATTTGTAATGTATTTATAAGTATATGTTCCTTGGCCCTCTACAAACGGAGGGGTTTCCACATCACACATAAAGATTACATATATAAATACTGAGGACCCTGCTTCTAAAAACGCGGGAAGGGGTCACTGCCCAGGAGCAATGGACAGATGATGCCCACAACCAATCTGCTTCTACTGGGCATGTTCCCGGCTGCATACTAGAGATGGAGACCACAACTCTGCTTTTTATTAAGTACAGACAATACTGGGGCTCATTGGGGTGCAGGTAGGACAGGAGGCCTCTGCATGTGATATAAATGATTTGTGTTGCAGAAGTTTTGCCTTACTCTGGGGGATAAGGACCCTCCCTGAACAGCATGGGGATCCATAGGATAAGAATACCTGCTTTAAGGCAAGAGTAAGTGCCTGGCCAAGGCCGCACACCAGATTCATAGCCTGGATTTTAACTGCAGGTCCAGAGAACTTTTCATTTTAACTCTGAGCCGTTCTGCAAATTAGAGGGACTTTATACACTGGTTATAAGTCAAGTTTATTTTAATGTACACGTTGGCTGGGACATAATGGCATGGGTTATACTGCGCATGGAGCTCTGCTTCTCTACTTATTTTTATTTAATGATTTCCATGGATGTAGCCATGATTTCTCCCAAACAGCAGACCCGAGTATGCTCCACAGTGCCCTCCAGGGGCCAATTATGAGAAAGGCTTTGACTAAAACTAGTCTCAAACACAGGGAACTCCTTGTATAATAATAATTATATATATAATCTCCTTGGAATGTATTGAGAACCTTCTGGGCTTTTTGCTCTGATGATGAAAAAAAAATCAATTTATAGACTTCAGTGGAGGATGGAAGAATGCTTGCTTCCACTGCTGAGCAATAATTTTAGACTGTTCCTTTACATCTGAGGGGCAGATACCTTGCACACCAGCCCAATATTCCTTCCCACCCCCCAACTGATGGCTACTCACTGGGGTGGGGACATGTCATGCTGTATTGAGACTGATGGGGCCATACATTATACATGCAATATATAAGGAGCTGCACTAGTCTGGAGGTCACCTGTTTGCCCATATGAAGCATTGGGAGGAAGGGAAACTAAAGGATAGACTTTCTTTGGCCCGTTTGTTAAATGTAAGATATTTGTTTCATGTTCCAAAAAAAGGGGGGTTATCTCTATAATTCCTCTTTACATGGGTAACATACAGCACATGATGCCATTTACAATTGTGACACAACACATGACACATTGTATAAAGCTGGTTGTGTGTCTGACACTCAATTGGTGGGTACAAAAGCTAAGCTTTAGATCAGGGCACACAGGCACATTCGGGGAGATTTGTCGCCGCTTCAGGGTGACTAATCTCTCCCCGAACTGCCTTCCCGCCAGCTAAAATGTAAATCGCCGGCGGGATGGCACTTGGAGCGATTCATTTTCTGAAGTCGCCCGAAGTTTCCTCATCAGGCAACTTCAGGTGACTTGGGAAAACGAATCGCTCCGAGTGCCATCCCGCCGGCGATTTACATTCTAGCGGCGTGAAGCAGTTTGGGGATATTAGTCGCCCCGAAGAAGAGGAGATTTGTTGCCGGGCGACTAACCTCCCTGGATCTGCCTGTGTGCCTGACCCTTAGAGCCTGATGGTTGGGGATCCGGCTACTGTTTGGGAGTAAAACATACTGTCCATTCATCTCAGCTGTGGCACAGTGGTTGGCATTGCTTTCTACCAGCACTGGGGTCCTGGCGCTAATGAGGGTAATCTATTAAATGGCGCACAAATACATTATTTCTTAGCCAGCTACCTTTCCAGGCTTTTCTTTTTCACCCTCGGAATGCCAGGCCTGTAGTGGAGAAAAAACCCTGATAAACAGAATCTAATTTCTCGTTAAGCAGCAGGTCACTGAGCTGACAGTTTAGCCCATTGGGAAGCCGAGTGGTTAATCACTGGTTAGGGTCGCTGGGCCCAGTATACGGAGGCACGGCAGTGATTGATGAGCTCTGTGCCGTCAGCGTTGGGAAATCCACATGCCACTGCCCGGGGCTTTCCGGTAAGAAGAAATGATGCCTGGCAGGGGCCTACTCCCTGATCTATGTATGGCAACACCCATCACTTTCCAGCCTGACTGCTATGTTTATTATTCTGTCAATGTAAACAGGAGGATCTCCTTGCTGTATGACGGGCAGCCTACTTATCCGTTCCTAAATACCCCAGGGCTCAGCTTTCACCATTCTATTTGCTTTGGCACCGGCAACCATATTGGGCCCAGGCTGCAATTTTCTCTAGTGTTCATGGCGACTGTCAGGATCAGGGCACGTTTGCTGGGATTCTATGTGAGCCTTGTTCTGAAATTCAATCCGCTCTCTTAAGGTGGCCATAGACGTAACAATTACGATCTTTCTTGGAAAAGACCTTTCCAAGAAAGAAAGATCGTTAGTTTTAATCCGATAGAAAACGATAGAATTCTACCTTTATCTGACGATTCAGCGCTAACAATGGCCGATGTCTGAATCCCTTCAGAGGCGCCCAATCAAAATTTTCTGTCCAGCCCGATCAACGAGCCAACTGATATCCAAGTCTTTCCCACCATAAACGAACCGAATATCGTACGAATATTATCTGTGCGTCAGTGGCCACCTTTAGCCGTAAGATCGGCCCATCAGACTGACGCTATCATTGGCTAAGGAATGGGTTAATTCGACTATTAATGTCGACGGAAAAATGTGAAAAGGGAGAGAGAGAGAGATTTCCATTTACAGGTACGGCATCTGTTATCCGGAAACCCGTTATCCAGAAAGCTCAGAATTACAGACTCCATTTTAATCAAATAATCCAAATTTTTAAAAATGATTTCCTTTTTCTGTGTAATAATAAAACAGTCGCTTGTACTAAGATATACTGTAATTAATCCTTATTGGAAGCAAAACCAGCCTATTGGGTTTATTTAATGTTTATATGATTTTCTAGTAGACTTAAGGTATGAAGATCCAAATTATGGAAAGATCCATTATCTGGAAGCATTCCGGATAACAGGTCCCATACCTGCACAAGCAAATAGTGAATCGGGGCATTGGCTTCTCTGCCCCCTCCTGTGGCAGCCAGACAAGCCAGCAGAAGCGATGCCGTTGCTACTTGGTGGTGCAAGCGCCATGGCAACTCCCTTCAATGTATATTCTATAAATACAAGTATTTTCCTGCAGACTAATCTCTCGTTCTTCTCTTTACCTGGCAGCTGTTTGGCAACTGGGAGGCACAGACCCGGAGGGTACTGAAGATGTTAGCGGGTGGGGGCCTGTCCATCACAGGATCGCACACGTTGTGTGGGGACTATTTATACAGTGGGCACACCGTCATGTTAACACTTACCTACATGTTCATCAAAGAGTGTAAGTCTTTTATTCTCTCTATTCTATTTGTACTGTATAAGGCCATGGCCCACAACCTGCCTTATTTGGCAACATAAAATATACAGCTTGGCCTGGAACTTGCTGCTCTGCTTCTTGTTCTATGTAGTTCAGTGAACGTTACTGCTTGCCTTGCAGCATGGCAGCTCCCACAGTCACGTATAACAGGCGCTATAGAGATAATGACATACTCTGTGTTTATCTATCAGATTCGTCGCCGCGTTTGTGGCTTTACCACTGGCTGTGCTGGTTCCTCAGCTGCGTGGGCATCTTCTGCATTCTGCTGGCTCATGATCACTACACTGTGGACGTAGTCGTGGCCTATTACATCACATCCAGGAGCTTCTGGTGGTATCACACCATGGCCAACCAACAAGTAAGTTCTGACTCCAGCTTCAGCCTGGCAGCTTAACGGCACATTTCACTGTCTGTTTCCTCGATTAAAGGAGAACTAAACCCTAAAAATTAACATGGCTAAAATTGCCATGTTTTTTTATACTGAACATATTGCACGAGGCTAAAGTTTGAGCTTGTCAATAGCAGCAATGATCCAGGACTTCAAACTTGTCACAGGGGGTCACCATCTTGGAAAGTGTCTGTGACACTCACATGCTCAGTGGGCTCTGATTGGCTGTTGAGAAGCTAAGCTTAGGGCTTGTCACTAATTATCCAGCAGAAAATGAGCTTCCCTGGCTGTAATATAAGCTGATGCTACAGGTTTGCTGATTATTCAATTCTGATGCTAATTGCACTGGTTTCTGTGCTGCCATGTAGTAATTATGTGTATTAATTACTAATCAGCCTTATATTGTGACATTTCTATTCTATGTGTACTGTATATTGTGAGTGGGTCCCTAAGCTCAGTAAGTGACAGCAGCACAGAGCATGTGCAGTGAATCAGCAGAAAAGAAGATGGGGAGCTACTGGGGCATCTTTGGAGACACAGATCTTTACTGCTAAAGGGCTGTGGTTGCCTTGGGCTGGTACAGAAGCACAAAACATCATGTACAACATTTCTACCTACTTCTTTAGTTAAGCTTTACTTCTTTAAAGGGTATTGACTACCATAATGCATATTTAATACGCTGTGTAGCTGTGCCTTGTTAAAGCGACGGTAGCAGCCTGCAGGGAAAGCGTTTTAAGGTCGTTGGCATTGATCCGCCTTATTGATTGTTACAATACTTTTTAATTGGGGACGTCTCTTCTGGGGGAGCTGTGTCCTGTATCACATGAATACCTGGATTAAATATTGGAATACATTGATAAAGTAGAATAAAGGTGCTGTTCCTAGGTATAAAGCCACACTTTGAATTGGGAAGGGGAAATAATTTCTTTCTGCACAGCCTACATCAGTCTCAGCCAAGCACTAATTCTTATCTCACTAAAGCCTTCCTTAAATAAAAAATATACCCCCTTTTTCATATATATGGTTTTACAGATTAAAAGGAATCCACAATGGTATGCCTCTGTGCTTGCAGGGGTTATTTCCCAGCATCCCTTAGGCTCACAGTGTAATTCCATTGTAAAGTAAAGGATTCTAAGACTAAGCGTCGGGGCACACAGGCAGATTCAGGGAGATTAGTCACCCGGCGGCAAATCTCCTCTTCTTCGGGGCGACTGATCTCCCCAAACTGCCTTCCCACCGGCTAAAATGTAAATCGCTGTTGGGATGGCACTTAATGCGATTCGTTTTCCGAAGTAGCCTAAGGAAACGTCAGGCGTCTTCGGAAAACGAATCGTGATGAGTGCCATCCCGCTAGTAGGGTTGCCACTTGCCAGGTATTTTCCTGGCCTACCCCATGCCGGGGCTGTTATTACAAATTTACCGCCAATGTTGTTGCCGGTTATTTGTAATACCCTTGAATAAAAGCCCTTGGCCTGCCCCCAATTTGGTCCGAAGCAGTCCTGCCCTGCTTTATGGCATCTGTATAACAGAGCGTTCTGTCCCAGTGGCTGCACAGATCCTATCTGATCCCCATTGTAAGCAGCAGTCCTGTCCTGCTTTATGGCAGCTGAGATTCTAGCTATCTGTATAACAGAGCATTCTGTCCCAGTGGCTGCACAGATCCTATCTGATCCCCATTGTAAGCAGCAGTCCTGTCCTGCTTTATGGCAGCTGAGATTCTAGCTATCTGTATAACAGAACATTCTGTCCCAGTGGCTGCACAGATCCTATCTGATCCCCATTGGAAGCAGCAGTCCTGTCCTGCTTTATGGCTGAGATTCTAGCTATCTGTATAACAGAGCATTCTGTCCCAGTGGCTGCACAGATCCTATCTGATCCCCATTGTAAGCAGCAGTCCTGTCCTGCTTTATGGCAGCTGAGATTCTAGCTATCTGTATAACAGAACATTCTGTCCCAGTGGCTGCACAGATCCTATCTGATCCCCATTGTAAGCAGCAGTCCTGTCCTGCTTTATGGCAGCTGAGATTCTAGCTATCTGTATAACAGAACATTCTGTCCCAGTGGCTGCACAGATCCTATCTGATCCCCATTGTAAGCAACAGTCCTGTCCTGCTTTATGGCAGCTGAGATTCTAGCTATCTGTATAACAGAACATTCTGTCCCAGTGGCTGCACAGATCCTATCTGATCCCCATTGTAAGCAGCAGTACTGTCCTGCTTTATGGCAGCTGAGATTCTAGCTATCTGTATAACAGAACATTCTGTCCCAGTGGCTGCACAGATCCTATCTGATCCCCATTGTAAGCAGCAGTCCTGTCCTGCTTTATGGCAGCTGAGATTCTAGTTATCTGTATAACAGAACATTCTGTCCCAGTGGCTGCACAGATCCTATCTGATCCCCATTGTAAGCAGCAGTCCTGTCCTGCTTTATGGCAGCTGAGATTCTAGCTATCTGTATAACAGAACATTCTGTCCCAGTGGCTGCACAGATCCTATCTGATCCCCATTGTAAGCAGCAGTCCTGTCCTGCTTTATGGCAGCTGAGATTCTAGCTATCTGTATAACAGAGCATTCTTTTTTTTTTTCAGGTGCTTAAAGAGAAGAGCTCCTCAAACCTCCTTTCCCGGGTTTGGTGGTACAAGCCGTTCCAGTACTTTGAGAGAAACATTGAAGGGATAGTCCCTCACTCCCTGCAGTGGCCCATAACCTCGTATCTACAGCGGCTCTGCATGAAGCGGCACAAGTACAACCTACTGGTGAATCAGTTATAGAGGCCAAAGGAGGCCTGTGAGACAATGGCAGACTCTTAGCAGCCTCCTTACTCCTCGCCGTTACCTGATCAGCACTGTGATATTTCTCCTCTCCAAAGTGAAACCAAGAATTTAATTTATCATGCACTGTTTCCCCTTCCCTGCAGGAGCCGCAATGACTTGCCCATAGCCGAGTGGTGCAGGAAGGGGCCTTGTTATTCTAATTATTATTATATTATTAAAATAGTTATTTGCTTTTATTCCCCTGTTTTACAGCCGCGCCTGGGAATAAAACATACTTTCATATCACACCCCCCAAATACTGGGCCCTAAGCAACGTCCCTATGAAGAATTAGACGTCACTAACATGAGTGAAGCCAGAGGTGTATTTGGAGGGGGTGCAGGCAGGGGAGACCACCCTAAGACCCCAGGGACTGTGAATCATTCCATTGCACCCTATGCTCTTATCTCTATTCAGGACGGGGCTGCAACAGTAACACTTTGGGTTATATGTAGGGATGCACCTTATCCAGGATTCAGTTCAGGATTCGGCCTTTTTCAGCAGGATTCGGCCAAATCCTAATTTGCATATGCAAATTAGGGACGGGGAGGGAAATTGTGTGACTTTTTGTCATAAAACAAAGAAGTAAAAAATGTTTTCCCCTTCCCACCCCTAATTTGCGTAAGCAAATTCAGTATTCAGCCGAATCTTTCGCGAAGGATTTGGGGGTTCAGCCGAATCCAAAATGGTGGATTCGGTGCATCCCTAATTATATTTATCAAAGAGTGAAGTTAGAGATCGCCACAGTCCTCTAGAGTGAAATTCACCCATTGATAAATACTCTTGTAAAAATCCCATATAGGGTCCTGCGCGGAACCAATTTCTAAGACCCGAACCCGTAGCCCACATATTTACCCACTTTGATCCGCTACCCCGAACCGGACCCACAACTGCCTCATCCGCAATGCACCGACCACCATTAAACAGGAAGTGATGGTGCTGCAAGGAAGTGACGTCATCAAAAGTGGGCGCGGACAGAAACACGTTTTGTAAAACTTAAAAAAGAATGAAATATAGACAATATTACATATAAGAAATTTAGATGAGACCCACAACCCGACCCGCATCTGAAAATCCTCCCCCTCATTGTGCAGGGTGCCCGCTTTTGCAGGTAACCCTCGGGTACCCGACCCGCTGCAGGGCTCTAATCCCATAGAAATGAATGGAGAATGGCGGAATTTCACTCTAGAGGAATGTAGCGATCTGTAACTTCACTCTTTGATAAATATACCCCTATATATCAGCTTAAAGGGATACTGTCATGGGAAAACGTTTTTTTTTCAAAACACATCAGTTAATAGTGCTGCTCTAGCAGAATTCTGCACTGAAATCCATTTCTCAAAAGAGCAAACAGAATTTTTTATATTTAATTTTGAAATCTGACATGTGGCTATTCATATTGTCAGTTTCCCAGCTGCCCCAGTCATGTGACTTGTGCCTGCACTTTAGGATGGAATTACTTTCTGGCAGGCTGCTATTTCTCCTACTTAATGTAACTGAATCAGTTGCAGGGGGACCTGGATTTTACTATTAAGTGTTGTTCTTAGATCTACCAGGGAGCTGTTAACTTCCCATTGTTCTGTTGTTTGGCTGCTGGGGGGGGGGGAAGAAAGGGGGTGATATCACTCCTACTTGCAGTACAGCAGTAAAGAGTGACTGAAGTTTATCAGAGCACAAGTCACATGACACGTCACATGAAGGCAGCTGGGAAATTGACAATATGTCATGTTAGATTTCAAAATTAAATATATAAAAATCTGTTTGCTCTTTTGAGAAATGGATTTCAGTGCAGAATTCTACTGGAGCAGCACTATTAACTGATGTGTTTTGGAAAAAAAACATGTTTTCCCATGACAGTATCCCTTTAATGTGCCAGTACAGCTCCCAGCATGCACCGTCGCTGAAGGGTCACATGGTGTGCCGGAACTTGTACTTAGAGAACCCCATGTTGCATTTTGAATATTAAGGTCCCGCACCAGGTATTTTTGCCCCCCAAAGTCTCATCAGTGACGATGATAAACCTGGTTGAAGTTTATTTTTCAATCACATTTTGTGAACTGCCAAAATTTCCCCAAATAGTCACCTATTTATTCCTCCCGGAGCTCAGTCTCCCTTTCCCCTGTCGCGACTTTTTTGGTAAAAAGTGTTTTTTTTGTAAAATCTTTCACAAAGCCCCAGAGCTCTCTGTTGTACAGTGATTTTTCTAAGGATTTCCTACCTTTATTTTTCAGACAAAAATGATGTGTATAAACGATGACCTTTAAAAATTTCTACGTCAGAGATAAAAAAAAACAAATGGAGGATATTTGTAACTGTTTCTAGTGCCTTTCTCGTCTCGATTGTATGGTCAGTAGTCCGTCTTACAGATTTCGCTTTTAAAGTATTCTATTATACAGTTGAAGAGATATATATATGTAAAGAGAGATCTTATTGCGTCTATTTGTGAACCCCATATGAACCTGAAACCCCTATGTTTATAAACAAAGGATTTTTTTTCTGTTTTTTTTTAATTCTTACTTTTTTTTTAATTCTTACTTTTTTTTTAATTCTTACTTTTTTTTTATCAATAAACTAGAGCCTTTTTTGACCATTTTGTTACAAATTTTGATGCTGATTTGATAAAACACCCCTTAAGGTCGACGAAACACCCCAAAAGCAGAAATTGCTGTTCTGATATTTTGGAATTTATAATGTTTTTTTTCCCACCCTAGTTTATAAGATATTAGCAGTTTTTATACTAATGTAATGAATTTCCTACAGCAGCGCCCCCTGCTGTTCTGTTCAGCTGGCCGACCAGTTGAACTTGCTGAGCAGAGAAGCGTCTCCTGATGCCGAGCAACAGAAAGGAGCAGAGAAGCGTCAGGAGATGCTGGGAGTTGTAGTACAGCAGATTATTGGACTTCCCTAATTTATGTGTTACCCTGTCCCTCTCTTTAGAATAGGGCTCAGGGCTCTCTGTGAGTTGAGGGCGCTGCTATGTGAAACTCATTATACAAAAATATGTAAAGAGCAAGAAATTTTTGATTTATTTGTTTCAGGGTGTTTACTTCCCCTTTAAATGTTTTTCCATCCATAGCTATATTTTTTTCCAGATGTTTTAATACTTGCCAGAACCCAAGAAATGTAAACTTATATATTTGTATAATTAACTGAATTTATTTACCTCTGTGGGACCATGCCAGTCCATCAGGTGACCTAGTGGCTCCCTCTAGTAGCCAATTACACGGGAGCCCAGCTAGGCTCATCAGTCCACTACCAATTTGGAGACAGTTAATGGAAAAGAGCAGGAAGTAGGGCGTGCATGCAGAATTGCTTCCTCAGCGGCATTTAAAGGATAGGTAAACCTTGAAAATAATTGAATGTAAAATTTAGCAGTGGGCTATTCTAAGCACCTTTGCAATGTACATTCATTATTTGTTTTATTTTAATTCCAAGATATTAAGGGATACATGTAATGTTAATATGAATGGATTTTGTTACAACAGCGCCACCTGCTGGTCAGTTTCCCACCAGTCTGACCACCAAGTAGTCAAGGAAGTTGTCAGGAGAAAGAAAGAGGCTGATGTTCTTCTGCTTAGGAATGATTTAAAAAAAAGATTTCTAATTTAATTCCTAAACGGAAAAACATCAGAGCAGCCTCTTTCTTTCTCCTGACAACTTCCTTGACTACTTGGTGGTCAGACTGGTGGGAAACTGACCAGCAGGTGGTGCTGTTGTAACAAAATTCATTCACATTAACAGTACATGTATCCCTTAATATCTTGGCATTAAATAACATAAATAATTAATGTACATTGCAAAAGTGCTTAGAATAACCCACTGCTAAATTTTACATTCACTTATTTAAGGTTTATTTATCCTTTAAATGATATGAAGGGAAGCAGGGTGTGAGGGGTTGTGTCCTTGAACATGAGATTGGGCTGAGACCTCTAGATCTGATAATTAACCCAAGAGCTGTTTTTTATTTTAGCAACAGTGATCTTAATAAGCTCTCATTAAAGGGCAAGGAGAACTTGATGCTGTTCTTCAACTCAAGGATTTTTTCCCCTATATGTTTTCTGTATATTTTATATGATGAAAATATGCCGGGCCAGAATGCTTCAGTTCTGTCCAATCTCCTAATATCAGCAATCAGATCATTACAGTTTGGGTGTCCGGAAGGTGGTTAATGCACAGCTAATTATAGCAGGAACCTTTGCACAGACATTCTCAGTTGCACTGCCTTCCCCGGGAAGGGACCGTCTGAACAGGAAGTGCACATTAAAACATCACCCCCGTAATTTTTTTTTTAAAAAAACGTACAATATGCAGAAAAAGGAAACACCATCCACTTAAACTATAAATAAATAATTGAAACAAGGGGTGGGACTACATTTAGCTTTGGGCAGAGAGAGCCCCTATTTAAAAGTAGAAATTGCGCAAAGCTTGGCATCTGCTCATTTTACCCATTTTGACCACCAACAGGCCGGGCCAAATCAGGGTGATCCAATCATTTTAGTCCCCTGGGCTGATGATTGGAGCATAGTGATGTTGTAGGGAGACCAGCCAGATGAAGACTGCATCAATGGTTTTAATAACCTGCCTAGGGTTGCCACCTTTTCCAGGAAAAAAATACCGGCCTTCCAATATATTTCGATTTTTTCCATATTAATTAACATTGGGCACAAGTATCATTTTTACCGGTCAGGCCGGTAAAATACTGCACAGGTGGCAACCCTAAACCTGCCTGATAAATAGGGATACACCCAATCCAGGATTCTGTTTGGGAATTGGCCAGGATTCAGCCCTTTTCAGCAGAATTTAGATTCGGCCGAATCCTTCTGCCCGGCCGAACCGAATCCTAATTTGCATATACAAATTAGGGGTGGGGAGGGAAATGACGTGACTTTTTGTCAAAAAACAAGGAAGTAAAAAATGTTTTCCCCACCCCTATTTTGCATATGCAAATTCGGTTCGGTATTCGGCCGAATTAGTCCCGAAGGATTCGGGGGTTCAGCTGAATCCAAAATATTGGATTTGGTGCATCCCTTCTGATAAACGTGTGGCCAATTTTCAGGCAGATCTTTTGTCATGTCCCATATTGGCCCACAAAACAAATAAATTGCTCAGATCGCTCTCCTGAGCACTTTTGCATTTATATTTCTAGTTTTCAAGATATCAGCAGTTTTAAACTGCTAATATAATGAATTTGAACCTAAATATGACTAATTCAAACCTCTCCACCATCATTTGTGCGACGGGCCATTGAAATTGTTTCCTGCCAAAAGGAACATCTTGAGATATTGCTCTGCTTAGAACTGGCCAGCGAAATGCCACATCTGTTTCTATCAGGAAATACATTTTCAGCCGACATAAGTTGCCACTGCAGTTTTGCATCCCTAAGAAAAGTGGTTCAAAAAGTGTTAATATCTTGAAAACTATTTTAAAATGTGCTCAGAAGAGCAATATGAGCAATTACATTTCCTTTAAGATGGTCGTATACGGGCCAGCTCCTGTTATACTGCAACTCCTGTCGGAGGGATGCTGGGAGTTGTAGTTCAGCAACTAAAGGTTTGACATCACCCATTTATACATTATCCCCCCTACAGATCCCACCCTCTTATTTTTCCTTGCCCCTATGTTATGCCAAGTCCTGTCCCCCAATTACACATTCTCTCTCTTATTTCTTCTACTTTTTATTTTTTTTTAAATTTTACGTTTTGTTTTAGTTTTTTTTTTTTTACCCTAACCCTGATAATTCCAAGAAGTATTCGACGGTATGATTGCCAATGTACAGAATCTAATTTTTTTAAGAATGGGAAATTAAAAAAAAAAAAATCTCTATAATAGATATATATTCACGTATATATCTCTTCTGTATTTCCTGTAAAGCAGAGTTTTCTTCTGTGTTTTTTGTGTATTCACAAGGTGATATTTGTACTGTAAAAAAAAAAACTATTGGTGATTGAAAATAAAAAAAAATGAGAAAAAAATGCGCAAACAGAAAACACTTGAAATTGTGCTTGTGTCTGTAGCGTTCCCTTATGACTCCCCTGTTTGTCTATTTATGGTGTCTATTATGGTCTTAATAAACCCCGCCCCCTACAAGCTTTCTAAATACTTTCATATGAATTTCTTATTATGTTTGACCCTCCTCTGTTTCCTTACTGCTGTTGTCACACTTCCTCCCCGCCCCCTTTTTTTTTTTTGTAGTTTCCAGAACTGTTAATTAAAATACATTTATATTTAACTTCAGGTGGCCATGTTGAATCCTTTGGGCGGCCAATAAGTGACCTAATAAAAGATCTTATTGAATCTGCGTGTATATATCGGTAATTATTGTCCTTTTATACATTTATCCTGAGACGCCATTTTGTAATGTTCTGTTTGTCCGTTACTGGTCAGGAAACACTATTTTCCCCCTGTAACAGGAGTAGGAGTAAAACACACCTCTTTCCATTCATTGGCTGATGTAGTCATGTATGTGTGTAAGCTTAGTGCCTCATACATGCCAGTGGGATGGGCTTAAAGGAGAAGAAAGGTACCGAAGCAGTTTATTGCCAATAGAATAACCACAATAGTACAAGCTATAACACTATATTTATTCTGCAGAATGCTTTACCATGTCTGAGTAAAAAGCTTTAGATGCTCTCTGTTTGTTTAGGATGGCAGCTGCCATATTAGCTTGGCGTGACATCACTTCCTGCCTGAGTTTCCCTGCTTACTCATAGCTCTGGGCTCAGATTACAGCAGGGAGGGGAGGAGGGAGAGAGGAGCAAACTGAGCATGCTCAAGCCCTAGCCCTGGAGGTTTAAGCTGAAAACAGGAAGTCTGATACAGAAGCCCATGAGTACACAATAGAAGGAAAGAAATGTGCTGTTTCTTTTGACAGAGGACTCAGAGCAGCATTACTTTGAGGGTTTACTGGTGTATTTATATAGACCTTTCTGATAAAGCTTACTGAGTTTTAGCCTTTCCTTCTCCTTTAATACTACTTTTGTAGTTTATTATTCTTTTTTTCTGCTAGATTTAAAAAATATTAGTTAATTTAAATGAAACAACAGGGCCACCTGCTGGTCAGTTTTACTAGTGGAGCCTACAGCCGGGAGAAAAGACGTGCTGAAGAGCTTACAATTTGCCAAATAACACATTGACTGGCCTAAAGAGAAATGGCGCAACATTTTGTGGACTGATGAAAGCAAGATTGTTCTTTTTGGGTCTCGGGGCACAGATGACCCTCCCAAACACTGAATTTTAGCCACAGCATACCTCCCAACTGTCCCGTTTTTAGAGACAGCTCAACCTGCAGTTCCTCATTTGTACTGGAAAGTCACATTTTTCTCTGCACTGAACAACCAGAAAAAGAAACAATGTTTGTAACTTAATTGGCTTTTGGCAGAGAGCCCAGAACAGGTGCACTTGGAGACTTTTGTAACAATTTCAAATAAGTAATTGTAACAATATAAGATAACAGGTCCCTTGGGGGAACTGTGACTCACAGTAGAGTCCTGTGCGGGTCCATTTTTTGGAACCCGTACCCGCAACCTGCAACCCGCATTCTTACGCGATTGGACCCGCGACCCAACCCGCAAGTACCTTATCCGCAACCCAGACACGTGACCCTCTGACGTGAAGAATCAGGAAGTGCTGTCATTGTAAACCGGACGTCACATCATCGGAAGTAGGCGTGATCGGGGAAATAGGAGTAAAGCAGGAAGTGCTGTCATTGTGTCCTGGAAGTGACATCATCGGAAGTAGACGTGAACAGAAAAAAGGAGTAAAAATCGCTATTGAGAAGACTCGCTCCCCGACCCGCAGAACCGCCGACCAGCGTCTATACCCGCTCCCGGAACTTCTACCAACAACCCGCAGTGTACCGCAGGTTTTTGTACCAGACCCGCTGCAGGACTCTAACTCACAGCTTAAAGGGCAATTCACCTTCATTAGCAAAACTGTAATAACTGGGGGAAAAAACACAGAAATGTGTTCAAACTTTCATAGCCTGCCAAATTTTGGGGCGTGGCCACAAAATGGGAGTGGTCAAAAATTGTAACTTTTTTGTCCCTCTTTTTATTTCCAAAATGTTGGGAGGTATCATGATATGGGGATGTTTCTCATACTATTTATCCCTTTATACCAGGGATCATGGATCACTTTCAATCCAAATACTTGAAGAGCTGATGTTCAGGACCCCGGGAAAAAACCTGGTGGGGCCCCGGCTATCGTGGGCCCAGACTCGCTCCCTGTCTTTGCTGCCCCCGGCCCTGGCAAATAGAAGATAAACACAGAGGGGTTGCGGTAAAGTTACCATTCAGTTGGGTCCATAAATCTTTGGCCAAGTCAGTGACCTGATGTGAAGCCAATTGAGCTGCATTTCACTTGTTAAAGACTAAACTTGGGACAGAAAGGCCACAAACAAACAGTAACAGTAATAGTAAAGGCCTGGCAGAGCATTAAACAGGAGCAAACCCACAATCTGCTGATGTCCATGAGTTCAACACTTCAGCCTGTCATTGGCAGCAAAGGCTTTTCAACCAACTATTAGACATGAACATTTCATTTTCAGTTTTTTAATTTGTCCAATGACTTTTGAGCCCCTGAGATGAAGTGATTGTGTTAAATAAAGGCTTTAGATCCTCACATGTTTATACAATCTTTTTGTTCAACCCACTGAATTAAAGCTGAAAGTCTGCAGTTCAACTGCATCTGAGTTGTTTCATTTACAATTCATTGTGGTCATGTACAGAACCAAAATTAGAAGAAAAAAAAAAGTTGTCTCTGTCCAAATATTTATGGACCTAACTGTATATGTATATATATATATTTATATGTAGAGAGAGAGAGAAGAACCTACTCTGGAACTTCCTCAAGGGCAATTCCTATCCTGCAGCTCCATCTAGTGACTGGAATAAACCATAACAACTACTTGCAAAAAATATACTGATTAACTCATCTCGACTACTCTACAGGCTGCTATACTTTACTCCTGCCAGCATTACTTGTCCATCATATGATATACCACTTATACAGCTGCTTATAGACCACTAGGATTAAAAGCCAGTACCAGTTAATGGAATGCTTTATTATATGTTTTTTACAGTGATCTTACTGGCACATCTAGAGTTAGGGGCCGATTCACTAACTTCGAGTGAAGGATTCGAATTTAAAAAACTTCGAATTTCAAAGTTTTTTTTTGGGCTACTTCGGCCATCGAATGGGCTACTTCGACCTTCGACTACGACTATCGAAGGATTCGAAGTAAAAATCGTTCGACTATTCAACCATTCGATAGTCGAAGTACTGTCTCTTTAAAAAAAACTTCGACCCCCTAGTTCGCCATCTAAAAGCTACCGAAGTCAATGTTAGTCTATAGGGAAGGTCCCCATAGGCTTGGCTAACTTTTTTTGACCGAAGGATATTCCTTTCGATCGTTGGATTTAAATCCTTAGAATCGTTCGATTCGAAGGATTTAATCATTCGATCGAAGGATTTATCCTTCGATCGTTCGATTGAACTATCTGCGCTGAATCCTTCGACTTCGATATTCGAAGTCGAAGGATTTTAGTTCCTAGTCGAATATCGAGGGTTAATTAACCCTCGATATTCGACCCTTAGTGAATCGGCCCCCTAATGTAGTGTTCATTGTCCAGTTCTACAGTGGTTTTACTTGCACGGCAGGGGTTAATATGGTGCTCCTTATCCGTTTTTGCATTGATTTAACTGATACATTCATGTTGAGGGTTAACTCAGTGCTCATTATACATTTTCTACATCTTAATGGCATGTCTGGGGTTAAGGGACAGGTCATTCTCCATTTTAGGCAGTGATCATACTGGTATGTCTGACGTTAATGAGGGGAGGGAGGAGAGCGCAATGGAGGGGAGGGAAGAAAATACGATGGAGGGGAGGGTAACGGAGGCGAGGGTGACGTGATGGTGGGGAGGGTGGTGTGACAGAGGGGTGGATGATGGGGGAGAGGGAATAAGACTGAGGGGTGCAAACATGGACTAGGGGTCGGCAGAAGACAATTTTAGAGGTAGCTGCCCAGCGCCCCCCTATCATTGCTCCCTAGGCAGCCGCCTCTTCTGCCGACCCCTAGTTCCGGCCCTGCTTCTTATGTTGAACATAGGAGTCTGTTGTCCCTTTAAGAGTGGCCTGTAAAGTAGGGGATTATTAAAAAAAACTGGAATTATTTATTCTGCAGGAATATTCCATAACAACCAATCAGCAAGTACACATGTAAAGTGTCATGTCCTCACTTGGAATACTCACTGCACAAGAAATATTCATCGTCTGGAGGATCTGGATTTGGATGATGCTGGAGAACACTAAGGGGCCCATTCACTAAGCTCGAGTGAAGGATTCGAATGAAAAATACTTCGAATTTCGAAGTATTTTTTGGGTACTTCGACCATCGAATTGGTTAAATTCGTTCGAATTCGAACGAATCGAAGTAAAAATCGTTCGACTATTCCACCATTCGATAGTCGAAGTACTTTCCCTTTAAAAAAAAACTTCGACCCCCTACTTCGGCAGGTAAAACCTACCGAAGTCAATGTTAGCCTATGGGGAAGGTCCCCATAGGCTTGCCTGTGATTTATTGATCGAAGGATTTTCCTTCGATCGTTGGATTAAAATCCTTCGAATCGTTCGATTCGAAGGATTTAATCGTTTGATCGAACGAAAAATCCTTCGATCGATCGATCGCAGGATTAGCGCTAAATCCTTCGACTTCGATATTCGAAGTCGAAGGATTTCAATTCGAGGGTCGAATTTCGAAGTATTTTTAACTTCGAAATTCGACCCTTAATGAATCTGCCCCTAAGTGTCTGAATGTAAAACACAGAAGGTTTGGTGGTGGAGGAGGAATAATGGTCTGGTTCATGGTTTGGTGTCCTGGTTGAAGTACAAACAACAGGGTACAATGCGACTCTTTATTATTCTGCGTTTCCTACTTTGTGGCAACAGTTTGGGGGAAGGTCCACAGCCTGCTTCGTACAGATGGGTTTGCTGAGATGGAAGTGGAAGAAGTTGATTATACAGAGTCCTGACATCAACCCAACTGAATCCCTGGGGGGATGAATTGGGACAGAGATTGTGAGCGAAGCCTGATCCCCCAACATCAGATCTATGGGATTCTCTCTTCTGGCTGAATGGAAGCAAATCCCAACGACAATGTTCCAACATTTATTGGGAACCTTCCCAGAAAAGCAAAGGAGCTTCAAATTCACATCAACCCCCCTTGTTATGGAATGAAATATTGACCACACAGTGTAGCACTAACGGGTCAACTGGAATAACGAAAGTAAAAACTCTCTAATTCACACCATGTGTATCTCTATATGAGAGACTGTGAATCCCATTGGGGATAATCTCTATCCAGAAATAAACACAGTCTTTTCTTTTTCAGTACAAAGGGTCAACTTTTCAACCAGGCTTTTTCTTAAATTATTACCGACTTTCATCTCTCACCTACAAACACACTGGGTCCCCGGTTCAAGAGAATCGCCGATTTCGGCTGATCTGAATGAGGGGAAGAACCGTTTCCTTATCTGGATTAAAAATGTTATGGTTTAGGGAGGTGCCCGTAGTTCTGTCCTCAGAGCTCCCCCCTCTCTGCATCATCTAAAAAGGAAAACATTCCGAGTTCCAAATTTAAAAATAGATTATTTTTTTTTTTTTTTATCAGAGGAAATGACTTGTGTAATTGGTTTAACCAAAGTGAAATACAAAAGGGCTTATAAACGTTTTTAGGGAACCTTATTTTCGTTGCATCCGACTTGACGCCTTCATTTTTGCGCAAATCGAAATCGCCCGTGGAGTTCCTCCTTAATTGACATTAGGAGAGTTATCCAGCCGCACAGGGTCAAGGACTATATACTGCTATATACCAGGCTAGAGATAATGGGAATTCTGCTCATGATTAGGGTCAATTTACTAAGCGGCGAAAATCTGCCAGCGACGGCTTTGCACCCATCGCAACACTTCGCCAGGTGAAAATTTGCTGGGACAACTCTGATTTACTAAAATGCAAAGTTTCGTCCTGCCCGACGAATGCTGGCGAATTTTCTCGTTCACTAGCAAATTGGCGCCTGCTCCCGTTGGTGAATCGGCGAACTCCCTGCGACTGGTAACGCTGTTGAATCGACGCCAGCGTTACCCACTTCGCTCTTTAGTAAATCTGCCCCATGGTTTTTATTTGGGAAATGTGAAGCAGAAAGTTTTGATTTTATGGAAAGTTGTAGTTTTCATAACCCTAAAACCCATGAATAGGAACCGCTCCAAAAGAATAGAAGTGAAGGCTCATGGGTTCCAGTGCAAAATTTGCAGGTAAAGATTTCTTGTGCCTTAAAGGGATCCTGTCATCGGAAAACATATTTTTTTCAAAACGCATCAGTTAATAGTGCTGCTCCAGCAGAATTCTGCACTGAAATCCATTTCTCAAAAGAGCAAACAGATTTTTTTTATATTCAATTTTGAAATCTGACATGGGGCTAGACATATTGTCAATTTCCCAGCTGTCCCAAGTCATGTGACTTGTGCCTGCACTTTAGGAGAGAAATGCTTTCTGGCAGGCTGCTGTTTTTCCTTCTCAATGTAACTGAATGTGTCTCAGTGGGACCTGGATTTTACTATTGAGTGCTGTTCTTAGATCTACCAGGCAGCTGTTATCTTGTGTTAGGGAGCTGTTATCTGGTTACCTTCCCATTGTTCTTTTGTTTGGCTGCTGGGGGGGGGAGGGAGGGAGTAATATCACTCCAACTTGCAGTACAGCAGTAAAGAGTGATTGAAGTTTATCAGAGCACAAGTCACATGATTTGGGGCAGCTGGGAAATTGACAATATGTCTAGCCCCGTGTCAGATTTCAAAATTGAATATAAAAAAATCTGTTTGCTCTTTTGAGAAATGGATTTCATTGCAGAATTCTGCTGGAGCAGCACTATTAACTGATTCATTTTGAAAACATTTTTTTTTCCATGACAGTATCCCTTTAAGGTGGCCATAGACTTAGAGAAATCTGCTTGTTTAACAATGTCGCCAAATGAGTGTATCTCTCCCCGATATGCCCACGTTGAAGTCGGCAATATCGGGCTGATCCGATCGTGGGCCCAATGATCGGATCATAATGCATCTGAAATGGGCGGTCGGATCGTGGGGCCACATACACGCACAGATGCAGCCGTGATCCGACGGGATTTTTTAACCTGCCCGATCGAGATCTGGCCGACTTTTGTCCAGATATCGATTGGGGAAGCCCGTCGGAAGGTCCCGCATAAGTTGCCGACTCGGTCTGTCACCAGCTTTTATCGGCCCGTGTATGGGAGCCTTAAGGTTGCCCTCTGTTTTTAGCGTCTGTGTGGGGAACGCACTTCATTGGACCTTCACAGGCTTCACCTTCCCCACAACTCTTTCCCACACTGCACATAAGGATAAATGACAAATTCTCATCCCTCCACTTCCATTAAGTCTGTATCACACTCTCTATGATACGAGAATCCGAGGAGCGCGGGGAGAGCCTCAAGCTGTAAGATCCAAACAAAGGCAGCAGATCTGGGACGTGGCTGAAGTTCTGACAATTCATTTTAATCTGAGCTCTTGTTAAAAATAGCTGCTGGCCCAGTTCTCTCCAAAGGCGCTCAAGGTCTCTCCATTTAAATGAAGAATTGTTAGTCAAATAGTCACGTTCTGGGACTCGCTCCTCGGCAAATAATTTGTTCTTTGGAACTGGTTCTATATTTAGTTTGAAGGAATGGGCTGCAGGGTTTTAGCAAGGTTATTCAATGGGATACGAATCGCCATCTGATATTTTACGTGACAGAAAATAATGCCTGAATGACATATCAGTCTCCGTCAGACGTCCTGACCCTTAAATTGCCGCATTATAAGATCATTTACCGGCAAAGTCAAATATCAGAATCAATTTGGCATGTTTTGTTGGACCCAATACAGACACAATCATAATTACCTGACATAATCTCATACTGTGGCACAAATCGGACTCAACTGCATTGCAAAATCAGGATTATTTAGGTACAACTGTACTAGTCTGTTGACACAGGCTGCTATGGAAACCCTGGAGCTAATGTTATCTTCCGGTGCTGCCTTATTAATGACAGTAGGGGGTACATCAACCTCTCTGTGTCACAGAATAATCTATTACTTTGCTCTGGATATTTGACATTTTCCCTTTAATGTTTCAAATTGTATATGTATTCACAGAGGAATAACTAGTAGCCCATGATGCTTCATCTAAAGGTTTAGGCCTTGGCCACCGCTGCTGGGCCGAGTCTATGTCGCGCCTCCTCTTGCGGAAAGAGCATGCGTCGAATATGTGCTGCATGCACCAGTGTCGGACTGGCCCAGCGGGACACCGGGAAAAAACCTGGTGGGCCCCAACCCTTAATGGGCCCCCGCCGAGCCAGTCCCCTCTCCTGATTGAATTCGGGGGGGGAAAAGGTTTTTTTAAGCGCCGCACAGTACCATCTGCGCATGTGCGCGGGCCCAATTGACGTAGCAGGCGCCTTCATCCATGCGCACTCAGCTCGTCATATTAGGGTGGCGGGGGGTCGGAAGGGGCCCTGGACAATAGTCCAGGTGGGCCCTCCAGTCCGACCCTGGCATGCTCTGGAAGGAAGCAGAAGAAGGAAGGAAGTAGGGGAAGGTGGCAGATAGGGTTGCCACCTTTTGGCCCTGTTGAATCCGGGCAGGGGGCGGGGCCGGGGCAAAATGGGGTTGTGACCCTGCAGGGGGAGGTCATGACATCAGAGGCAGGGCTTTGACGTGGCAATCATAGGGAATCCTACCCAGTTTTCCTCTTTTGGAAAACCAGGCAGGCAGTTTTGACCTGGGCAGCCCTTCAAAAAACCGGGCTGTCCAAGTTAAAAACGGACAGGAGGCAACCTTAGCTGCAGATAGGGTTGCCACCTTTTCTGGAAAAAAATACCGGCCTTCCTATATATTTATCTTTATTCCCTATTAATAACATTGGGATCATATCACTGACCTTCCTATATATTTATCTTTATTCCCTATTAATAACATTGGGATCACTGACCTTCCTATATATTTATCTTTATTCCCTATTAATAACATTGGGATCACTGACCTTCCTATATATTTATCTTTATTCCCTATTAATAACATTGGGATCACTGACCTTCCTATATATTTATCTTTATTCCCTATTAATAACATTGGGATCACTGACCTTCCTATATATTTATCTTTATTCCCTATTAATAACATTGGGATCACTGACCTTCCTATATATTTATCTTTATTCCCTATTAATAACATTGGGATCACTGACCTTCCTATATATTTATCTTTATTCCCTATTAATAACATTGGGATCACTGACCTTCCTATATATTTATCTTTATTCCCTATTAATAACATTGGGATCACTGACCTTCCTATATATTTATCTTTATTCCCTATTATAACATTGGGATCACTGACCTTCCTATATATTTATCTTTATTCCCTATTAATAACATTGGGATCACTGACCTTCCTATATATTTATCTTTATTCCCTATTAATAACATTGGGATCACTGGCCTTCCTATATATTTATCTTTATTCCCTATTAATAACATTGGGATCACTGACCTTCCTATATATTTATCTTTATTCCCTATTAATAACATTGGGATCATATCACTGACCTTCCTATATATTTATCTTTTTTCCCTATTAATAACATTGGGATCAACCATCATTTTTACCGGTCAGACCGCTAAAATACCAGCCAGGTGGCAACCCTAGCTGCAAAAGAGGTAAGTGTCTGGTGCTCCTCTACTTTTGCACCCTAGGCACTTGCCTCTTCTACCTACCCCTAGTTCAGCCCTGTTGGCCTTCTTGTTGCCCCCTGAACACCAAGCACCATATCAGATTCTCCTACCAGACCTTCATCTGTGTATAATTTTATCTTTACGCTAAACAATGTGTTTCATTTCCATTATGAGATATTGAGTATACTGTATCTTTGCGTGTTCTCCCATTCCTGTGTGGGTTTCTCCTGGTTCCTCTGCTTTCCACCCACACTCCAAATACAGACAGGTCCTAGTGTGTGTAAATGTGATAGGGACCTTCGATTGCAAGCTCTGCTATCTTAAAGATTACCCCAGCCATGCACATAATATGGCAACATTTTATTAAATAATAGGCACATAATATGGCAACATTTTATTAAATAATAGGCACATAATATGGCAATATTTTATTAAATAATAGGCACGTAATATGGCAACATTTTATTAAATAATAGGCACATAATATGGCAATATTTTATTAAATAATAGGCACGTAATATGGCAATATTTTATTAAATAATAGGCACGTAATATGGCAACATTTTATTAAATAATAGGCACATAATATGGCAATATTTCATGAAATAATAGGCACGTAATATGGCAATATTTTATTTAATAATAGGCACGTAATATGGCAATATTTTATTAAATAATAGGCACATAATATGGCAATATTTTATTAAATAATAGGCACGTAATATGGCAATATTTTATTAAATAATAGGCACGTAATATGGCAATATTTTATTAAATAATAGGCACGTAATATGGCAATATTTCATGAAATAATAGGCACGTAATATGGCAATATTTTATTTAATAATAGGCACGTAATATGGCAATATTTTATTTAATAATAGGCACGTAATATGGCAATATTTTATTAAATAATAGGCACATAATATGGCAATATTTTATTAAATAATAGGCACGTAATATGGCAATATTTTATTAAATAATAGGCACGTAATATGGCAATATTTTATTAAATAATAGGCACGTAATATGGCAATATTGTATTAAATAATATTGTAGGAAAATCCATTCTACTGATAAATAAGGGGCCGCAGTTTAGACAAATAAAAAAAAAACGTGGCCATGAAATTTTCCGTTTCCCCCTTTGGAATTAGTCAGCGCTATGAAAATAAATAATCACTAATAAATACTCTCTGAGGACCCTACTCACACAGAGAGGAACGTGAAAACAGGAAAAGTAAATATAGAAACGCCAGAAAGCAAACTCGTAAAGCATTTTACCCTCAGCGGGAATATAAATCATGTCTGGGATGCGGGGAAAGGAAAATAGGAGGCGCCAGTCCGGCGGCAGGTGCTGATCACACGATTAAAGGACAATCTATCCAGGGTCGAGATGATTATTTATTTCAGTCTTGGCAAAAAGATACGTTTTTATTGTATTGTTTCCTCGTCTTCTTGTCATTGATTTCTCGATGAAACATGTAAAGGCTCAAAGCTCTGTTCCAACCAATGGGCTCATTTACTTCATTGGGAGAGAAATCTCCACTGACTTGACTTTACACCCTCTATTATTTAAGGGGTGGTTTATCTTTTACACTGCAAATAATTCACTCTACAATATAAAATGTCATCCCTGAACCCGCAAGTGTATTTAGTTGTAATATTGGTGTGTAGGTGCATCTCAGGTCATTTTGCCTGGTCATGTGATTTCAGAAAGAGCCAGCACTTTAGGATGGAACTGCTTTCTGGCAGGCTGTTGTTTCTCCTACTCAATGTTACTGAATGTGTCTCAGTGGGACCTGGATTTTACTATTGAGTGCTGTTCTTAGATCTACCAGGCAGCTGTTATCTTGTGTTAGGGAGCTGCTATCTATTATTTGATTATAATGGAGTCGATGGGAGACGATCTTTCCGTAATTTGGCGCTTTCTGGATAACGGATCTCATACCTGAACTCCTCTTCTGTAAAACAATGCCCAAGCCTTGGGTCATTTCTTAATTCCGCACTGCCGTTTGTTTTTCGTTTTCCCAGGGATCTCTCGCTCCGGTGCGTGTGCCGAAATAGCAAATGTGGAACCTGAACCGGCGCAAAGGAAAATACTTTCATTGTCCTCTAACAAATGCTTTGCGGGCATTTATTGTTCTACTGAAACGGTTATATCAATTCTTATTGATTAAAGGGAAAATATATGTTAATACATTGCTGTAAAACTTGATAAAAGTCAAGTTCAAGGCCCCTCACGCCCAAGCCCCACCCCATATCCCGCCCACTCCACATCACAGTTAAAAGACCACACAGACATCAGCTCCTAAAAAAGTAACCCCCCCACACACAAGTTATAAAAAGCTATTGATGGTCAGAGCCCACTTATAAGTTAAAAAAAATTGGGGCCCCAAAAAAAAAAAGTTTTACATTTAAAAAAAAAACAAAAACAAAGTTAAAAAAAAATTGGGGGCTCAAAAAAAAATTTTTGTAAATATTTTTTTTTTTAAAAAAAAAACATTGGTGGCAAGGGCCCCAAAAACAATTTTCAATTTTTTTTTTTAAAAAAAAAAAATAAATAAAAAACATTGGTGGCAAGGGCCCCTTACAAGTTTAAAAAAAATTTGGGCCCCAAAATTTTTTAAATTTTTTTTTAAATAAAATTTAAAAAAAATAGAAAACATTGGTGGCAAGTTACAAGTTAAAAAAAATTGGGGCCTATAGAATATTAAAATAATAGATTGGTGGCCAGGGGATTAAAAAAAAAAAACTGGTGTTCAGTAGAATTGAACTCAAGGCTTCAGTACTTCAACTTCGTCTCCTTTCGTAACTTCGAGTCTTTTCGCCGCTTCGGGACTTCGGCTGTTCGGCTTTTAGGCACTTCCGCATTCTACAACCTGGGAAATGGCCGCACGGCTCGGGCCCGACTCTTTCAAAAATGCAGCACTGCCGGGCCCCCCTTCAGGCCCAGGCCCGGGACACTTGTCCCCCCCTGTCCACCCTTGATGGCGGCCCTGAATGTTATTAATAGGAAAAAAAGGCAAGAATATAGGAAGGCCGGTATTTTCCAGAAAAGGTGGAACCGTAGGTGCAGGTGAAGAAGGAATCGGGTGCCAGTCTAGGGGCTGATTCTTGCCTTCTTTTATGTCCAGTCCGAGATAAGCCCCTGCATTAGCCTAACAGCATTTAATAGCAGCAGACTGATTATATCACTTCTCAGTGTACATCCCCCCTTTATATCTCATATCTGGCCTAATCCTCTGGCAGCATCTAGTTCCCCTTTAATGACAGTGTAGAGCAGAATGATGGGGCTATTGTTACACTGGATGTGTACAGTACGTGGGATGCGGATCAGTTTATGTTCTGTCTGTAGGATGATTCTCAGGTATCACATAGGGTGGGGGGTCCTGACTCTGGTGGTCTCACTCATGCTCCCTACGAGTATTGTGTATAATGGTTTCTCCCGAGCGCTGCTATTAATTCCTTCCTCATTGTGCCTTGGCCTCTATTAAGGACACAATATTTACCAGTGTTGTATTGTTACACAAGGATGGGCCATTTATGTGCCTGAACTTGCCTGCAAGCTGCCCCCGTAAGATAAAACGAAACCAATTCAGATTTAAATGACCTCCCGTCAGTGCCCTTTAATCCCCGGCCAGAAGGCAAATAAAACCTGAAACTGACCAGAATTCTCAGCTCTGTGTGTCATTCCCAGTCTCGGCTAAATATAGAATATCAGGGACACCGAGCTACAGCACAGCCTAACTGGGCGGCATTTATATAAAGGGTAAATACACCTCCATAATCACATTTTGTCCAATGTAAATAACAACCGCCTTTCATTTGAAATGAAAAGGCATAAAAACCAAACCAAAAAAAAAAAATAATTAAATTTTGCCTAATTAAAATAATACTGATTATGAGCTATTATTTCTTTTAATGCACTAATTTGTGTTTCCTGATCCTCCCGTGACTTCCTCTACTCCCTTCCTGGAAAAATACACTGATCTTCACGGGTGTTTTATGTACTGGGAAACACCCAAACTCCCAGGCTCCAGTAAGTCCCTATTCCCACACCTGTATCATGAGGACTGTTGGGCCCTTTGCCTTATTTACTGGTTCTGGTACAGTCTTGTTCTTGGGCCCCATAGGAGCCCATCAAATGTTTCTGTGAGGCTTCTAGGAATAGTCAGCACTGCAGCTGGGAGAGGCCTGTAACAGAATTGAATAGAAGAGGGGAAGAGAGAAGGCAGGTTAGCAAAGGCAGAGCAAACAAAACCACCTATATATACATATATATATATATATATATATATATATATATATATATATATATATATATATATATATACATATATATATACATACATATATATATATATACATATATATATATATATATATATATATATATATATATCTCAATACAAAAAAAGCCGCACTCCTAGGTCTTTTGTAGATAAAAAAGGAAAATTTTTTATTAATTCAACGTTTCGGCAACCACACGTGTGCCGTCTTCAGGAAGGTGTCACCTTCCTGAAGACGGCACACGTGTGGTTGCCGAAACGTTGAATTAATAAAAATTTTTTCCTTTTTTATCTACAAAAGACCTAGGAGTGCGGCTTTTTTTGTATTGATATTATTTCTCTTTTTGACCGGCACCCAGGCGGTTGGCCATTGGGTTAAGAGTGCACTGGTTTGTGGATGTTTATATATATATATATATATATATATAATATATATATATATATATATATATATATATATATATATATATATACACATACACACATATATACATATATATGGCGAAAGAGATAACGTTCAGTAAAATCCGCATCTTAGTGAATTTGCGGAGTAACGTCCATTACCAGCGTTAATCACTTCGCCCTTTAGTAAATCTGCCCCTATGAGTTATTACACCGCTAATGGAATGTCATTGTAACAACAGCACCACCTGCTGGTCAGTTCTGCTGTCAGGGAATTTTTCGGAAGAAAAGAAACATTACAAAGCTTTTCTCTTCTGAAATTTTCGCTTGGCTGTCAGGCCAGTCAGTGGAAGTCTCCAGCAGGTGGCGCTGATGTTTTGTCATCCTGCTAAATAGTGATTATTGCTAGGACTCAGCACTTATAGTTTTAAAGGGGTAGTTGACCTTTAAGTTAACTGTTCGGATGCCCTGTTCTTAGTCATTTTTTATTTGCAGAGCCGTCAACTTACCCTGAAATTTTGGGGGGTCGCCCAAATCCTCTGATCGCTCACTTATCATCTATAGGGAGTGTTTGTGTATTAACGTCACTCCTTGTACCACGTAACTTCAGCAGGGAAGGTTTTTTTTTAATTGACAGCTCATCAATTGGTCTTTTTTTAAAGGACCAGTAACATCAAAAAGTGTTTTTTTTTAAAAATGTTAGAATACATCGAGAAAAAACCACCTAGACAAATTAAACGTTAAAATCGCTAAGTCTTTATTAAGAAATAAGTTACCGAAACTCTCCTCTTCAGAAAAGGCGAAACGGTGTCGATCCATCGTGCGTCGCTTGATTTCTCCTCCCTGGCTAGCTCCTATAAGGAAGGCAGAGAGGAGAAATCGAGCACCACACAATGGATCTGAAGATGAGTGCAAGCGTTGTTTCGGTAAGTTATTTCTTAATAAAGACTTTATAGAAGGGATGCACCAAATCCACTATTTTGGATTCGGCCGAACCCCTTCACAAAGGATTTGGCCGAATACTGAACCGAATCCTAATTTGCATATGCAAATTAGGGGTGGGAAGGGGAAAACATTCTTTACTTCTTTGTTTTGTGACAAAAAGTCACGCACTTTCCCTTTCTGCCCCTAATTTGCATATGCAAATTAGGGGTTGGTACAGCCGAATCCTGCCCGAATCCCGAACTGAATCCTTGATTTGGTGCATCCCTACTTTAAAGTTTAATTTGTCTTTTTGGTTGTTTTTTTATGTTACTATTGAATTTTTTTATGTTACTGGTCCTTTAAATCATTTTTTCATGATTTGCCCTTTTGCAGATTTGATCCCGGCAGCCAAAAAAACCCGATGGCTCTGTGAGGCCACTTTTTGTTACTTTTTACTCCTTGTCTTTCTATTAAATTGGTTGTTCGCCTTTGAGTTAACTGTTAGTATGATGTAGAGAGGGATATTCTGAGACAATTTGCAATTGGTTTTCATTTTTTATTATTTGTGATTTTCCAGTTATTTAGCTATTTATTCAGCAGCTCTCCAGTTTGCAATTTTTAGCAATCTCCTTGCTAGGGTCCAAGTTACCCTAGCAACCATGCCCTGATTTGAATAAAAGGAATATGAATAGGAGAGGCCTGAATAGAAAGATGAGGAATAAAAAGTAGCAATAACAATACATTTGTAGCTTTATAGGGCATTTGTTTTTTAGATGGGGTCAGTGACCCCCATTTGAAAGCTGCAAAGATTTAGAAGAGGGAGGCAAATAATTAAAAAAAAAAACTATAACAAATGAAGACCAATTGAAAAGTTGCTTTGAATTGACCGTTCTATAACATACTAATAGTTAATGTAAAGGTAAACCACTACTTTAAGATCCTTTAAGATCCTCCCCTATATATCTCCCAGTATCTCATTCAAACCAGTGCTTGGTTGCTATGGGTAAACTGGTCCCTAGCAACCAAAGAGCTGCTGAAATTCCAAACTAGAGAGAATTTTCAGCAGATTTTCAGTCCTGCCAGGCGAACAGCAGCCAAGTGCAATTACAGAAGGGTCATGCCCAGATTGGCCAAATAATAAATCTGTATATTTATATCCAGCTCTTTAATCTCCTGTCGACCTAAGGGCTCTTACACATGGGAGGTTTTTCCTGCGCTCCACTGCGTTGCACTTTCTTAAGTTCAGCTGCAGGGGAGCGCAGGAATAGACGCACTCAATTATTGCAAAGGGGGCTTTATTCACACAGACGCATGTAAGCGGTGAACGCAGATGAAATGCAACATGCTGCAACCCACCTGCGCTTGGCGCTTACATGCGTCTGTGTGAATAAAGCCCCCTTTGCAATAATTGAGTGCGTCTATTCCTGCGCTCCCCTGCGGCTGAACAGAAGAAAGCGCAACGCAGGGGAGCGCAGGTAAAACCGCCCGTGTGTAAGAGCCCTAAGACTTTTTTTTAAGGCGCATTGTTGGTTCGGAGAAACTGGACAGGCACTGGTTAACACTGGTTTAGAGGCAACGTGCATTTCCCAGGCCCACATCTTTAGCCACGGAATTAGTAACAGCCGCACATTCAGGTCCCTATTAATCATTAGGCGCTAAATTAACAAGGCACCATGAAAGGAGTCACTAAGTCACCTTCGTTTTCTAATCCTCCGTCCCAGAAATGGGTCACACATGCTGCCAGCCGGCCCAGCCACCCGTGTTATTTCAAGTTGAATATTTACTTAAGTCCAAATATAGAGCTGCGGTGCTATGTGAGAGGTATTTGGGAGTTAGCGCGTCTATGGCTCGCTTGTTGCAGATATATGTACGAAGGCTGCAGGCTTATGGGGGGCTTCTGGCTGTGCCCAAAATCCTCACTGCTACAAATAACTGCTCCTTTGTCAGGGAAAATGTAAATATGTTTCATGTATCAATGATGTAGCCATGAGGGGCTTATTAGCTGCTAGTGAATGTGAATATGTTACATGGTATAAAGGAATCAGTAAGGGCTCTTACACACGGGCGGTTTTACCTGCGCTCCCCTGCGTTGCGATTTCTTCCATTCAGCCGCAGGGGAGCGCATTAGTAGACGCACTCAATAATTGTGAAGGGGGCTGTACTCACACAGACGCATGTAAACGCCAAACGCAGGTGGGACGCAGCATGTTGCATTTCACCTGCGTTCGGCGCTTACATGCGTCTGTGTGAGTACAGCCCCCTTCACAATTATTGAGTGCGTCTAATCCTGCGCTTCCCTGCGACTGAACGGAAGAAATCGCAACGCAGGGGAGCGCAGGTACAACCACCCGTGTGTAAGAGCCCTAAATGGTGTAAATATAGTGGTAGCACATGTGCTTTGATACTCCATTAAAATAACACATTTACATTACAAATATGACGTTGTAGGACAGAATGGTGTTTCTGTTGTTGGGGGGAGAGGCACATGTATCCTCAGTTACACCCCTGGAATCACATTATTATTATTATTATTATTTCTTGGGCCCTTCTGATCCTGGGGGGCTCATGACTATGCCATTTCTGCCCTACCCTAAATTGGACTTGGGAGTATAAAGGCAGCGGTGTAACTACGGAGAAAGCAGACCCTGGGGGACCCAGGAGGTATAGGGGCCCCATGAGGCCCTAATGAGCAATTTCAATATGTATTGGTAAAAAAGGACAACCTCTGGAAATGTTAGGGGCCCTAAAATTAGGGATTCACCAAATCCACTATTTTGGATTTGGCCGAATCCCCAAATCCTTTAGGAAAGATTCAGACGAATACTGAACCAAATCCTAATTCCACATTTTTTACTTCCTTGTTTTGTGACAAAAAGTCACGCAATTTCCCTCCCGCCCCTAATTTGCATATGCAAATTAGGATTTGGATTAGATTTGGCCGGGCAGAAGGATTCGAAATCCGAATCCTACTGAAAAAGTCAGAATCCTGGCCAAATCCTGAACTGAATCCTGGATTCGGTGCATCCCTACCTAAAATTAATTTGCTGCGGGGCCCAGTAACATCATGTTACACCACTGTATAATAATATAATAATTGTATATATCATAACTATACAGAGCCAGACCCCTCCCAAAAAATCTTGGGGGTTCCTGCTTGAATCCACCACCAAACACAACCTCAATGTTCCAGCAAAAGGAATGAGAAGGGAGAGAAGGAATAATAGGCCTACTATATATTAAATTGTCTCTTTCTAAACCAATGCTATCTGGTTGCTAGAGACAGTGACCATGGCAACCATAAATCACAGAGCCAACAGCTAGAGACAGCCTAGTAAGGATCCATAACTGCTGAACTCTCATTGGTTGTGATCCCCACGGCCCGCAATTTATATCCTGGCCTGTCTGTGGGGTGGATCCCAATCCCTTATTTAGACCCACAATCCCTGTTATAGACCCTCTACCTATTTTAGATCAAAAGGGATGAAGTCCATACATCACAGGTTGGGGAGCATTATAAAGAGGGGGGCCCATGTGTAAGGGTGGCAGGTCCAAAGTTACGTCGTTGGTTTTAATTTCACAAACCAGAAAGTGCTTAACCGAAAATATAGACAAAATTCTCCCATCATCAGGCTGTGATTTATGGTTGCCAGGGTCACTGTCCCTAGCAACTAGATGGCAGTTTGGTTTTGAAAGTTAATTGGTTTAGATTCCTGTTTTTCCCTCTCTCCCTTCTCCTTTGCTGCCTGCTCAGCACTTGCATTATCTGTTATCACCTTCCACCCCTCCTTTTATGGCTCCCTCTGCCTAATGGAATCATCGCGGTTTAAAGTAGAAGCGCTATTATTGCCTGTCCCACCCGCGCGCACAAAAATAGCCCACCGTGCTGGAATCAATAGTCAGGGGAATGCGGGGCGCTGGGCATTAGTGCTACAGTCACAGCATTCCGTTACCACTTACCATATACAGAGAATAACTCATGCCTGATAAACTACAACTCCCACAATCCTCTGATAGATGGTGGCTCAAGAGATTTACTTTACAAGAGATTTCAGGAAAAAAGACTTATAAAAGCTAAAAAAATTTAATATCTTTATATGGGCTGTTCCCATACTGTTTCCTGGGGACAAGGAATCGCTGCATTCACTGACCCTTTCCTCTGCTGTAGCCTGAGTTGTGTTATCTACATCAGGGTTTACCAGAATGTTGTTATATTCCCAATAACGACTGCCCCGTGGGCTCTACTATAAAGCAATTTTGGGAACGGTCATAAAACACGACTGGACTGCTCCGCTGAAGGAGCATAAATACCACCGCACAATCAGCTTTAAATGCCCAGGGGCTGCCTGTTTACACTTTAAACATCAAAACAGGAGCCAAAAAATAACATTTTTAATTGGTAGGGGTCCTTTTAAATTGGCTTCCCCCTTGTGCGACCCTTATCAGCCTTGTTTTGTCTCACTTGAACACTAGGGGTCGCTGTTTGTTAGGCGTTAGTCTATTGCAGGCATTTCTATTTCTCTGGTGGTTTGGAATAAGCTTTTTTTTTTTTAAATCTAATAATCATATTAATATTTATTCTTTGGCCTGTAGATGTTCATACCTAGTGCCATAATTAAGAGATAGACCAGGGGGTTTTCCCGAACCAGTGGCCCTCTAAATTGTTATGATCCATCGCTCTCAACTTCCCTTCATAGCTCAAAATTGTGGGAGTTGTAGTTTACCAAGGTTAGCTGGTTAGGCTTCGTGGCAAAAGGAAACACACTATATTGGTCTATCATAGTAACATCACTAGTGTGGTGGGACAGATTAACCATGACCTGCAATCGTGGGGTTGAAAGAATGGGAGGCCTAACGGGAAAGAACAGAATGGCTTCATGTTGAATTGACACTAAATGGAAATTGTAGTTCAACAACAGCATTCTTTACAGGGCTTTACACTGGACATTCCCATTTTGGATAACTAATGTGGCCCCACAGAGCCAGTTTTTGGATGCCGGCCCGGCCCTGCCACCAGCAGACATAACCATGATCCCAAATGATGTTAAATTCAAAAAATATCCAAACCCAAAAAGGCTTGAAATGTGACCAAGGAAGGGGCGAGGCGGAACTTACCTCTCAAGTAAAAGAAAAAAAAAGTGACGCAGTGCGGCAATCGTCAGTAGTTTAGATTACACCCCAAAATGCACCATTTGATTACATTATTTGGGGCTGCTGAATTAAAAATGGGTGTTTCCTTGATTATAACCAAAAATTGGACACATGTATTTATTAACTGGGCTACGTAATGTGTGAGTAAAACAGAATACAGGTTTGGGATCCGTTATCTGGTAGTCCGTTACCCAGAAAACTCCAAATTACGGAATGGCCGTTTCCCGTAGACCTCATTTGAATAAAATGATTCATATTTTTACAAACGATTTCCTTTTTCTCTCTAATAATAAAACAGTACCTCTGTCTGCAAAACAGTTCTTTTGAGTTTGTTAATTGTTAAATAGATTTTTTTTGGGGATCCAAATTATGGAAAGATCCCTTATGTATAAACCCCAGCTCCTGAGCATTTTGGATAAAAGGTACCCAAAAAACTGTCCATAAAATGGAAATAGCAGGATTAAGGTTGCTGTCCTATATATATATATATATATATATATATATATATATATATATATATATATATATATATATATATATATATATATATATATATGTTACCCAAGTTTCCGTTACAATTAAAAATATATTTTATATAATATATATTAGGTAATACATACACAAATATATATATATATATATATATATATATATATATATATATATATATATATATATTTGTGTATGTATTACCTAATATATATTATATAAAATATATAGCGGAGTGTATATATATATATACACACACACACACACATAGTATACATGGGATCCGTTATCCGGAAACATCCAGAAACCCCAATTTGTCCACATTTTTACAAATTATTTCATATTTCCTGTAGTAATAAAACAGTAGCTTGTACTTGTTCCCAGCGAAGATATAATTAATCCTTATTGGAAGCAAAACAATCCTATTGGGTTTATCTAATGTTTTCTAAGAGAATTAAGGTATGAAAAACCAAATAGAGGAAAGATCCGTTATCTGGAAATCCACAGGTCCCAAGTATTCTGGATAATATGTCCCATACCTGTATAAATTCATATTTAATACACCATGGGCCACTCAACAGCCACAGGAGCTGCTCCTTGATAGCAACACCCCTGGATTCCCTATAATAAACAACCTGGCAACTGACTTTTGGATGCCAACCCCCAAGATGAGAGCACAGACTCAAGTATTATTCCACCTGTAATGCTCTTTGCCCTATACCCTTGAGTTATTTTTCAATCTGCAAGGTTCAGGTTATATGTATAAACACCTGATGTTCTTTTAGAGTGTAAGCTCTGCTTGCAACTACAGTATTCATCAGCTATGGTGTCTACTTTCTTTAGAAAAGAACAGCAACAATAATACAATTAAATACAGTACAAAGAACACTCTGGGATCAGTATAAGTGCAATCATGTATTTGAACTTACCTCCAGAGATCTTCTAGAAAACATCTGCAGACATTACAGGACCTAAGAGGCAATGGCACAAGGGTGAGGGCAATGATACCAAACCCAGGATTGTGGGAGAGAGATATATTTGGAGTGCAATGGCAGGGGACCCATTCTATAATGCTAAAATATATGTTAAAAGCAGTGTCCCAGTCCTGCACACTCCAGCTCCAGCCCCTCTATCCATGGCCCGTGCTGGTGACTTCTCACTGCTCTGATGGATGAGCTGTGCGGAGAGACCTCCTTATCGGCTAAGTGACAAGCTCCAGAATCCCAAAGCCTTGATACTGTATCTATATGAAGTGTTTTCTTCTGATTTCATAGTCCCAGGATCCAGTTACAGGGAGCTGCGTCAGCCTTTTACCATCACATGGTAATTGTTTCTATTTTGGGCAGGAAGACTTGGAGTGAGTGTCACAAAGCTCTTCTTTTTCATTCTCTTCTTCTGGCCACTTAGTGGTGGAGTTGTGATGATGTTTTCATGAGGACAGGGCTGCCTGTGATCACACATTTGAGTAGCCCAGCAGGGGAGGCTGACGCTTTCTATGGATTGATCCTGGGGTGGTGTTGGTGGGGGGGTGGTGGAAACAAGCAGCTCTAATTGGTTTCTCAATGAAAGATAATCATCTGTTCCCAGAAGGGACACTGGATTAGCTCTCATCATCCACCAGTGCTCCTTTTCAGACAGCCCACCCTCCTCCTTTCCATTTTCAGTGCATTAGGGAGAAAGTTCAGCAGCAGGCACCCAAGTCTTCATTCAGAAGACATTTCATTCATCTTTTTCTTCCCTACTCTTGGATCTGTCGGGGGACGAGTCTGCACGTCGGGAGCACCAGGAGGAGAAGGATGAGTGATCTAGAAGAGGACTTTGCCAGGATCCTCGTGCTGAAGGAGGAAAGGATCAGGGATCTGGAAAACCGTCTGTCGGAAAAAGAAAAGGAAATCCAGGAACTGAAAAGGAAACTTCACAAATATCAGTCTGTTTTGGCGATGCCCAGCACGAGCAACATTGGACCAAGGACCACCAGGGCGCAGGGCATCTCAGCGGAACCTCAGAGCTTTAGATCTTACCAGGATCTCACCAGGCAGGCGTTCAAAAAATTCACCAAAACGGAAAGGTAGGGAACCTTTGAGATTTTACACTTGTCATTGGAATGTAGCTGGTTTAACTTTGCCCTAATGCTTCGCCTGTGCCAAACTAGTGAGTTTAAATAGCCAAATGCAGGATGCCTTGGGCTGTTTTCTTGTTTCCCAGCACCAGCAGAGAAGATCCAAGGTTAGAACAGAGTTTGGGGAAAAAAGAGAACGGCTAATGTCCAGCTAGGAACAGAGAAATCTATTTGTGCCAAAGTGTTCCAGGGAGAGAGGTTAAGCGCACACCCCCAGAACAGGGGAGGGAGTAGGAAAAGGGGCTTCATCCAACTTTTCAGATGTTTTAAACAACTTCCTCTGATTAAGAAGTTGCACCTCCTTCTCAGTCTCTGTAACGAGGAACAATATTAGGATCTGCCCGCTTCTCACTCTTTCTTCCCCCCCCCTCCTGATGGTGTTACTGAGCTTTGCAGACAATGGAAAAGAGAATTGATTTCATGTGTCATTAGAGCCCCCATTGGAAATGAAATACAGGAAGTGGAGAGCATTATTGGCTTTTAGAAGCTGATGTGCAAGGTTGAAAATGCATGTTTCAGGATATTTAATATCCCATTAGTCAGACGCACCCCCCACCCTCGCTTTGCCTTTATATAGTGCCCATCAGATCTCATTTATAAGTCTGCCGTACTCTTAGCTCACATCAAAAGGGGACCTTCAACAATGGCGACAGTATAACGCTGCATTTTTTTAAAAAAATGATTGTGTCGCTGTGTTTCCATGGCAATGGGTCTTCTAACAAACTCAAAAGAAGGGATGAATGAGGGTGCACAGGGACACTTTAATGTAAGGCGGGGAGAGATCAAGTGCATCCCAGGATAAGCCTGGAAAGGGGATGTGTGTTAACCCTTGTGGGGAGAAATGGATTTTTAAAAATGACTTCTCCAGTTGTTTCTGTGCAAGTGCTCTATGGTCCCTTTTGGTCATTGAGGGTTGCTGGGAGTTGATACAATGAAGAAAAAATGAGTTTGGGTTTCCCATGTGGGGTCAGTATGTATCTGAATTTTAATAAAAATTTTTTTTACTAAAGCTAAAAAGCCTTGGGACAGATATCTTTTTGATATAGGAATTTTTTTGGGTTTCCTTCGTCTAACATATTTTAAGCCGTCAGCACCACTGTGCCCTCTGGTAGAGACACATCTGCTATAACAGCTGAACAAACTTTACCATCCCGGCAATGGAAGAGTTAAAAATCCTATTTATTTAAGCCCTTTTGCTGGGCCTTTTAAGCACTTCAAGTATTTAGCATTTTGTCATTCACTGTGGTGGGCTAATAATTACAGTCAATGTTAACATGACCTGGACTGCTGAATAGTTTGTATGTGCTGGGTTCCTGAAGGGTTAAATGTACCAGGCTAGCTTTGCTGAAATGGGAGAGTATATATATTTATCTTTTTTCCCCATTAATAACATTGGGATCAACCATCATTTTTACTGGCCAGGCCTGTAAAATACTGGCTAGGTGGCAACCCTAATTGCTTCAATATGATATCTTTGTCATCCCTCCTATTTATACATAAAGCTTTTACTCAAATCAGTGTGCGCTTGATGGCCAAGGATAAAATGCATACGGGGCTAAGTTTTGCTGGCTTGCAATCAGTTATTCTCTTAAAGGAACAATACAAATGATGAGTCATTCTCACATTTTTCATATGCTGCTGGGTGCTGAAAGGGTTAAATGCACAAGGGCAGCTTTTTCAAAGGGATAATAAACCTTACATTACTATATATATATATATAGGACAGCAACCTTAATCCTGCTATTTCCATTTTATGGACAGTTTTTCGGGTACCTTTTATCCAAAATGCTCAGGAGCTGGGGTTTTATAGATAAGGGATCTTTCCATAGAAAGATCCCTTATCCCGGAGAGTTGGTTCGGTCTCTTTTGGTTATTATTTTACTGAAAATATTATTCTTTAACTCATACCATCAGAGCTGTCTGTATGGGCCCAAACAGGGATCGGAGGAGCAGAAATCGGAGGCAGGAAAAGCAAGTCGAACATGATGGCAAGAGGGTGATGGTCAGGCCCGGGCCTAGGGTGGCAGGATTTTAGGGGAGTTGCATGCTGCCCAACCACATCTACATTGGTTTGGAAGCTCTAGTGCTGCTCAGGAGAGACAATAGTTTTTTAAATTTCCTGTGCGCCAATAAGGGTTGCAACCTTTTCCTAAATATATTACCGGCTGGTGGGGGGGCGGGAACAAAAAGGGGCGAGCTTGACGTTAAAAGGGAGCAGAACCGCAGCGCGGGGATTTCACAACAGGTTTCAGTTACGTTTTACAGGGGGGCAGGCCGAGGGGTCTTTTTGAAGGGTATTACAAATTTACCGACAGCTACATTCTCGGTAAATTTGTAATATCGTCCCTGGCCTTGGCAGATGTTTTACAGGCAAATGTTCCCGACCTGAAGATGAAAATTTGTGCCTGTTCACGAATGAAGGGGAAGGGACAGGGGCGATGAATGGCAGCAGGCTTAGGGGTGCCGTTTATGTAAATCCAGCCCTGGTGACGGTATAACCATTCAGTACAACTTCCAAAATGCTCAGGAGAGTCCAACTTTAATCATTACTTGAAAATCATTCTCTCAACTGCATAATAATAATAATATTTGTATTTGTGCATGAAAACAGTGTAGAGCATTGGCTGTTGTGGTTTTGGTTTTTTTTTCCCCAATCAAGCTCCTCACTAAGGAATGAAACATTTGGTCAGGGCTGTATAACTGGCAATAAGGTTTTTAGATTGCAGGCTCTTTAGGCCAGAGCCCTCTCTAGCTGTTGGCTATTGGTTACTATGTCATTCTGTATGTTCAATTTATGAACCCATTTATTGTAATTTGTACAGCGCCGTGAGGAGGTACAGTATGTTGCAGATATGTAAACATTGCTCTGTCAGCCACTTCCTGATACCGGGCAGTCATGTGACTAGCTACTTCCTGCCCACAGACCACAGGCACGGGAATGACTTTTACATGACCAGTTTACCGCCTCTTTAGAAATGGAGGTTTCTGCCCCAAAACAGCTTTAAAGGGGTTGTTCACTTTTGAGTTACCTTTTAATATGATGTAGAGCAAACCTTTTTACCCGTGAGCCATATTTAAATATAAAAAGAGTTGGGGAGCAACTCAAGCCCGGGGGGGCAAATATGGGCTGTGATTGGCTAATTGTGAGCCGCGTGTCGCTTAAAACCCAACCCTAACCCGCCCTCCCTCCACCTGCGCTCGCCTGAACTCGACTTCCCTTATAGACCCGCCCTGCCGATGATGTCACAAAAGGGGCAGGGCAAGCAGGCGCGCATCTATAAAAAAGGAAGCCGGCAGCAGTGGCGGGCCAGAGTTGGCTAGGCGCCTTAGGCAACCCAGCCGACTATGTTGCCCCCCTCCAAAATCGTGCTCACGAACATGGGTGCACACATGGGTGCACACAGGCGTGAACCAGGGTGCGCAGGTACGCTTGCATGGAGGATAGTGATCAGCTGGAATTGCAGCCGCAGTTGGGGGAACAAGGGTCCGAACTAGGGGGAATCTGGCAGAAGAGGTACCGTGCCTGGTGCCCCTTCATCTTTACGCCCTAGGCACCTGCATCTTCTGCCTACCCCTAGTTCTGGCCCTGGCCGGCAGTGTAAAAAGGGGCCCGACCCACGGGTAAACCCACAGGTCCCGCAGGTATTGGCCCGGCCCACACATCATTTGTGGACTGACAGCCTACAGGAAGGTCTGGCAGTATACAACCAAAACTTGCCTCCAAGCCTGGAATTAAAAATAAGCACCTGCTTTGAGGCCACTGGGAGCAACATCCAAGGGATTAGTGAGTAACCTGTTGGCAGTCTGGTTGCTAGGGTCCAAATTACCCTAACAACCATGCACTGATTTTATTGAGAGACTGGAATATGAATAGGAGCGGACTGAATAGAAAGATGAGTAATAAAAAGAAGCAATAACATTAAACTTGTAGCCTTACAGAACATTTTTTTTTTAGGGGCAATGCCCCCCATTTGAAAGCTGGAAAGTCAGTAGAAAGCAGCTAAAAACTATAAAGTTTTTTAGTGAAAAGGGAAAATAATGACCTTCCAAATAAACAGGTTTCTCTGTATTCTGTGAGGTTGAATCTAAGCTTTAATCTCAGTCTAGGTTGGTTGCTTACTCATGGCATTGGGAACCCACCCCCTCTTCTATAGAGGCAACACTAGCATTTAGCAAACCTATGTCATTCACACTGGGTAATTTGGTCAGGGCCTTAGTTTCCCTTTAACATTTTGCATTCCTTTGCATTTCAGGTCTGTTTATAGCAGATGAGATCTGTAAAATTATTTTTCTCCTATTCCCATGATGATGATCATCACAAACTGACAACACAGTTGTTTTACCATGCAAGCGGGAAAAAAATGTACATCCCAAAATAATGCCTGACCCCCCTGGTCAGATTTCCATAAGGAGAAATCCCTGTATTGAAACAGACATTCAAAATATAGCAGGAATGCGGACGTGCATTAAAATAGGGAACAGTTGTTGGTGTTTTAAGTAGGGCCAACCTTTGTGATTTGAGTAAGATTTCTAATTTAGATGCATCCAGCCTTAAATAGTTGGGGCTGTGATCTCAGGAAAGGTCACTGTAAGCGTTACATTTTAAAGCCGTGCCCTTGAAATGAGTAGAGCTCAATTGCTTTATTTACAGCTGATAATGTCAATGTCTGTTGCTTGAAGTGGTTGTAGAATTCCCATTTCCCACTTGTGAGAGTTCTGGGATTATGAGCTATGGCATTCAACTGCATCGTATCATAGAGAGGCTGTGGGATAGCAGGTATAGTAGTAGGGAGAGATGATGTCTATAGTAACAGTGGGATAATAGTCTCTGGGAAGGGAGTGTGACTGTGGGATAGCAGGTATAGTAGTAGGGAGAGATGATGTCTATAGTAACAGTGGGATAATAGTCTCTGGGAAGGGAGTGTGACTGTGGGATAGCAGGTATAGTAGGGAGAGATGGTGTCTATAGTAACAGTGGATAATAGTCTCTGGGAAGGGAGTGTGACTGTGGGATAGCAGGTATAGTAGTAGGGAGAGATGATGTCTATAGTAACAGTGGGATAATAGTCTCTGGGAAGGGAGTGTGACTGTGGGATAGCAGGTATAGTAGGGAGAGATGGTGTCTATAGTAACAGTGGATAATAGTCTCTGGGAAGGGAGTGTGACTGTGGGATAGCAGGTATAGTAGGGAGAGATGATGTCTATAGTAACAGTGGGATAATAGTCTCTGGGAAGGGAGTGTGACTGTGGGATAGCAGGTATAGTAGTAGGGAGAGATGATGTCTATAGTAACAGTGGGATAATAGTCTCTGGGAAGGGAGTGTGACTGTGGGATAGCAGGTATAGTAGGGAGAGATGGTGCCTATAGTAACAGTGGATAATAGTCTCTGGGAAGGGAGTGTGACTGTGGGATAGCAGGTATAGTAGGGAGAGATGGTGTCTATAGTAACAGTGGGATAATAGTCTCTGGGAAGGGAGTGTGACTGTGGGATAGCAGGTATAGTAGGGAGAGATGGTGTCTATAGTAACAGTGGATAATAGTCTCTGGGAAGGGAGTGTGACTGTGGGATAGCAGGTATAGTAGGGAGAGATGGTGTCTATAGTAACAGTGGATAATAGTCTCTGGGAAGGGAGTGTGACTGTGGGATAGCAGGTATAGTAGGGAGAGATGGTGTCTATAGTAACAGTGGGATAATAGTCTCTGGAAGGGAGTGTGACTGTGGGATAGCAGGTATAGTAGGGAGAGATGGTGTCTATAGTAACAGTGGATAATAGTCTCTGGGAAGGGAGTGTGACTGTGGGATAGCAGGTATAGTAGGGAGAGATGATGTCTATAGTAACAGTGGGATAATAGTCTCTGGGAAGGGAGTGTGACTGTGGGATAGCAGGTATAGTAGTAGGGAGAGATGATGTCTATAGTAACAGTGGGATAATAGTCTCTGGGAAGGGAGTGTGACTGTGGGATAGCAGGTATAGTAGGGAGAGATGGTGCCTATAGTAACAGTGGATAATAGTCTCTGGGAAGGGAGTGTGACTGTGGGATAGCAGGTATAGTAGGGAGAGATGGTGTCTATAGTAACAGTGGGATAATAGTCTCTGGGAAGGGAGTGTGACTGTGGGATAGCAGGTATAGTAGGGAGAGATGGTGTCTATAGTAACAGTGGATAATAGTCTCTGGGAAGGGAGTGTGACTGTGGGATAGCAGGTATAGTAGGGAGAGATGGTGTCTATAGTAACAGTGGATAATAGTCTCTGGGAAGGGAGTGTGACTGTGGGATAGCAGGTATAGTAGGGAGAGATGGTGTCTATAGTAACAGTGGATAATAGTCTCTGGGAAGGGAGTGTGACTGTGGGATAGCAGGTATAGTAGGGAGAGATGGTGCCTATAGCAACAGTGGGATAATAGTCTCTGGGAAGGGAGTGTGACTGTGGGATAGCAGGTATAGTAGGGAGAGATGGTGTCTATAGTAACAGTGGGATAATAGTCTCTGGGAAGGGAGTGTGACTGTGGGATAGCAGGTATAGTAGGGAGAGATGGTGCCTATAGTAACAGTGGATAATAGTCTCTGGGAAGGGAGTGTGACTGTGGGATAGCAGGTATAGTAGGGAGAGATGGTGCCTATAGTAACAGTGGATAATAGTCTCTGGGAAGGGAGTGTGACTGTGGGATAGCAGGTATAGTAGGGAGAGATGGTGTCTATAGTAACAGTGGGATAATAGTCTCTGGGAAGGGAGTGTGACTGTGGGATAGCAGGTATAGTAGGGAGAGATGGTGGCCTATAGTAACAGTGCGATAATAGTCTCTGGGAAGGGAGTATGACTGTGGGATAGCAGGTATAGTAGGGAGAGATGGTGCCTATAGTAACAGTGGATAATAGTCTCTGGGAAGGGAGTGTGACTGTGGGATAGCAGGTATAGTAGGGAGAGATGGTGCCTATAGTAACAGTGGATAAAAGTCTCTGGGAAGGGAGTGTGACTGTGGGATAGCAGGTATAGTAGGGAGAGATGGTGCCTATAGTAACAGTGGATAATAGTCTCTGGGAAGAGAGTGTGACTGTGGGATAGCAGGTATAGTAGAGAGAGATGGTGTCTATAGTAACAGTGGGATAATAGTCTCTGGGAAGGGAGTGTGACTGTGGGATAGCAGGTATAGTAGGGAGAGATGGTGCCTATAGTAACAATGGATAAAAGTCTCTGGGAAGGGAGTGTGACTGTGGGATAGCAGGTATAGTAGGGAGAGATGGTGCCTATAGTAACAGTGGATAATAGTCTCTGGGAAGGGAGTGTGACTGTGGGATAGCAGGTATAGTAGGGAGAGATGGTGCCTATAGTAACAGTGGATAATAGTCTCTGGGAAGGGAGTGTGACTGTGGGATAGCAGGTATAGTAGGGAGAGATGGTGTCTATAGTAACAGTGCATAATAGTCTCTGGGAAGGGAGTGTGACTGTGGGATAGCAGGTATAGTAGGGAGAGATGGTGCCTATAGTAACAGTGGATAATAGTCTCTGGGAAGGGAGTGTGACTGTGGGATAGCAGGTATAGTAGGGAGAGATGGTGCCTATAGTAACAGTGGATAATAGTCTCTGGGAAGGGAGTGTGACTGTGGGATAGCAGGTATAGTAGGGAGAGATGGTGTCTATAGTAACAGTGGGATAATAGTCTCTGGGAAGGGAGTGTGACTGTGGGATAGCAGGTATAGTAGGGAGAGATGGTGTCTATAGTAACAGTGCATAATAGTCTCTGGGAAGGGAGTGTGACTGTGGGATAGCAGGTATAGTAGGGAGAGATGGTGCCTATAGTAACAGTGGATAATAGTCTCTGGGAAGGGAGTGTGACTGTGGGATAGCAGGTATAGTAGGGAGAGATGTTGCCTATAGTAACAGTGGATAATAGTCTCTGGGAAGGGAGTGTGACTGTGGGATAGCAGGTATAGTAGGGAGAGATGGTGCCTATAGTAACAGTGGATAATAGTCTCTGGGAAGGGAGTGTGACTGTGGGATAGCAGGTATAGTAGGGGGGAGATGGTGCCTATAGTAACAGTGGATAATAGTCTCTGGGAAGGGAGTGTGACTGTGGGATAGCAGGTATAGTAGGGAGAGATGGTGTCTATAGTAACAGTGGATAATAGTCTCTGGGAAGGGAGTGTGACTGTGGGATAGCAGGTATAGTAGGGAGAGATGGTGTCTATAGTAACAGTGGATAATAGTCTCTGGGAAGAGAGTGTGACTGTGGGATAGCAGGTATAGTAGAGAGAGATGGTGTCTATAGTAACAGTGGATAATAGTCTCTGGGAAGGGAGTGTGACTGTGGGATAGCAGGTATAGTAGGGAGAGATGGTGCCTATAGTAACAATGGATAAAAGTCTCTGGGAAGGGAGTGTGACTGTGGGATAGCAGGTATAGTAGGGAGAGATGGTGCCTATAGTAACAGTGGATAATAGTCTCTGGGAAGGGAGTGTGACTGTGGGATAGCAGGTATAGTAGGGAGAGATGGTGCCTATAGTAACAGTGGATAATAGTCTCTGGGAAGGGAGTGTGACTGTGGGATAGCAGGTATAGTAGGGAGAGATGGTGCCTATAGTAACAATGGATAAAAGTCTCTGGGAAGGGAGTGTGACTGTGGGATAGCAGGTATAGTAGGGAGAGATGGTGCCTATAGTAACAGTGGATAATAGTCTCTGGGAAGGGAGTGTGACTGTGGGATAGCAGGTATAGTAGGGAGAGATGGTGCCTATAGTAAACAGTGGATAATAGTCTCTGGGAAGGGAGTGTGACTGTGGGATAGCAGGTATAGTAGGGAGAGATGGTGTCTATAGTAACAGTGCATAATAGTCTCTGGGAAGGGAGTGTGACTGTGGGATAGCAGGTATAGTAGGGAGAGATGGTGCCTATAGTAACAGTGGATAATAGTCTCTGGGAAGGGAGTGTGACTGTGGGATAGCAGGTATAGTAGGGAGAGATGGTGCCTATAGTAACAGTGGATAATAGTCTCTGGGAAGGGAGTGTGACTGTGGGATAGCAGGTATAGTAGGGAGAGATGGTGTCCTATAGTAACAGTGGGATAATAGTCTCTGGGAAGGGAGTGTGACTGTGGGATAGCAGGTATAGTAGGGAGAGATGGTGTCTATAGTAACAGTGCATAATAGTCTCTGGGAAGGGAGTGTGACTGTGGGATAGCAGGTATAGTAGGGAGAGATGGTGCCTATAGTAACAGTGGATAATAGTCTCTGGGAAGGGAGTGTGACTGTGGGATAGCAGGTATAGTAGGGAGAGATGTTGCCTATAGTAACAGTGGATAATAGTCTCTGGGAAGGGAGTGTGACTGTGGGATAGCAGGTATAGTAGGGAGAGATGGTGCCTATAGTAACAGTGGATAATAGTCTCTGGGAAGGGAGTGTGACTGTGGGATAGCAGGTATAGTAGGGGGGAGATGGTGCCTATAGTAACAGTGGATAATAGTCTCTGGGAAGGGAGTGTGACTGTGGGATAGCAGGTATAGTAGGGAGAGATGGTGTCTATAGTAACAGTGGATAATAGTCTCTGGGAAGGGAGTGTGACTGTGGGATAGCAGGTATAGTAGGGAGAGATGGTGTCTATAGTAACAGTGGATAATAGTCTCTGGGAAGGGAGTGTGACTGTGGGATAGCAGGTATAGTAGGGAGAGATGGTGTCTATAGTAACAGTGGATTATAGTCTCTGGGAAGGGAGTGTGATTGTGGGATAGCAGGTATAGTAGGGAGAGATGGTGCCTATAGCAACAGTGGGATAATAGTCTCTGGGAAGGGAGTGTGACTGTGGGATAGCAGGTATAGTAGGGAGAGATGGTGTCTATAGTAACAGTGGGATAATAGTCTCTGGGAAGGGAGTGTGACTGTGGGATAGCAGGTATAGTAGGGAGAGATGGTGCCTATAGTAACAGTGGATAATAGTCTCTGGGAAGGGAGTGTGACTGTGGGATAGCAGGTATAGTAGGGAGAGATGGTGCCTATAGTAACAGTGGATAAAAGTCTCTGGGAAGGGAGTGTGACTGTGGGATAGCAGGTATAGTAGGGAGAGATGGTGCCTATAGTAACAGTGGATAATAGTCTCTGGGAAGGGAGTGTGACTGTGGGATAGCAGGTATAGTAGGGAGAGATGGTGCCTATAGTAACAGTGGATAATAGTCTCTGGGAAGGGAGTGTGACTGTGGGATAGCAGGTATAGTAGGGAGAGATGGTGTCTATAGTAACAGTGGATAATAGTCTCTGGGAAGGGAGTGTGGCTGTGGGATAGCAGGTAATAGTAGGGAGAGATGGTGCCTATAGTAACAGTGGATAATAGTCTCTGGGAAGGGAGTGTGACTGTGGGATAGCAGGTATAGTAGGGAGAGATGGTGTCTATAGTAACAGTGGGATAATAGTCTCTGGGAAGGGAGTGTGACTGTGGGATAGCAGGTATAGTAGGGAGAGATGGTGTCTATAGTAACAGTGGGATAATAGTCTCTGGGAAGGGAGTGTGACTGTGGGATAGCAGGTATAGTAGGGAGAGATGGTGCCTATAGTAACAGTGGATAATAGTCTCTGGGAAGGGAGTGTGACTGTGGGATAGCAGGTATAGTAGGGAGAGATGTTGCCTATAGTAACAGTGGATAATAGTCTCTGGGAAGGGAGTGTGACTGTGGGATAGCAGGTATAGTAGGGAGAGATGGTGCCTATAGTAACAGTGGATAATAGTCTCTGGGAAGGGAGTGTGACTGTGGGATAGCAGGTATAGTAGGGGGAGATGGTGCCTATAGTAACAGTGGATAATAGTCTCTGGGAAGGGAGTGTGACTGTGGGATAGCAGGTATAGTAGGGAGAGATGGTGTCTATAGTAACAGTGGATAATAGTCTCTGGGAAGGGAGTGTGACTGTGGGATAGCAGGTATAGTAGGGAGAGATGGTGTCTATAGTAACAGTGGATAATAGTCTCTGGGAAGGGAGTGTGACTGTGGGATAGCAGGTATAGTAGGGAGAGATGGTGTCTATAGTAACAGTGGATAATAGTCTCTGGGAAGGGAGTGTGATTGTGGGATAGCAGGTATAGTAGGGAGAGATGGTGCCTATAGCAACAGTGGGATAATAGTCTCTGGGAAGGGAGTGTGACTGTGGGATAGCAGGTATAGTAGGGAGAGATGGTGTCTATAGTAACAGTGGGATAATAGTCTCTGGGAAGGGAGTGTGACTGTGGGATAGCAGGTATAGTAGGGAGAGATGGTGCCTATAGTAACAGTGGATAATAGTCTCTGGGAAGGGAGTGTGACTGTGGGATAGCAGGTATAGTAGGGAGAGATGGTGTCTATAGTAACAGTGGATAATAGTCTCTGGGAAGGGAGTGTGGCTGTGGGATAGCAGGTATAGTAGGGAGAGATGGTGCCTATAGTAACAGTGGATAATAGTCTCTGGGAAGGGAGTGTGACTGTGGGATAGCAGGTATAGTAGGGAGAGATGGTGTCTATAGTAACAGTGGGATAATAGTCTCTGGGAAGGGAGTGTGACTGTGGGATAGCAGGTATAGTAGGGAGAGATGGTGTCTATAGTAACAGTGGGATAATAGTCTCTGGGAAGGGAGTGTGACTGTGGGATAGCAGGTATAGTAGGGAGAGATGGTTGCCTATAGTAACAGTGCGATAATAGTCTCTGGGAAAGGGAGTATGACTGTGGGATAGCAGGTATAGTAGGGAGAGATGGTGCCTATAGTAACAGTGGATAATAGTCTCTGGGAAGGGAGTGTGACTGTGGGATAGCAGGTATAGTAGGGAGAGATGGTGCCTATAGTAACAGTGGATAAAAGTCTCTGGGAAGGGAGTGTGACTGTGGGATAGCAGGTATAGTAGGGAGAGATGGTGCCTATAGTAACAGTGGATAATAGTCTCTGGGAAGGGAGTGTGACTGTGGGATAGCAGGTATAGTAGAGAGAGATGGTGTCTATAGTAACAGTGGATAATAGTCTCTGGGAAGGGAGTGTGACTGTGGGATAGCAGGTATAGTAGGGAGAGATGGTGCCTATAGTAACAGTGGATAAATAGTCTCTGGGAAGGGAGTGTGACTGTGGGATAGCAGGTATAGTAGGGAGAGATGGTGCCTATAGTAACAGTGGATAATAGTCTCTGGGAAGGGAGTGTGACTGTGGGATAGCAGGTATAGTAGGGAGAGATGGTGTCTATAGTAACAGTGCATAATAGTCTCTGGGAAGGGAGTGTGACTGTGGGATAGCAGGTATAGTAGGGAGAGATGGTGCCTATAGTAACAGTGGATAATAGTCTCTGGGAAGGGAGTGTGACTGTGGGATAGCAGGTATAGTAGGGAGAGATGGTGCCTATAGTAACAGTGGATAATAGTCTCTGGGAAGGGAGTGTGACTGTGGGATAGCAGGTATAGTAGGGAGAGATGGTGCCTATAGTAACAGTGGATAATAGTCTCTGGGAAGGGAGTGTGACTGTGGGATAGCAGGTATAGTAGGGAGAGATGGTGCCTATAGTAACAGTGGATAATAGTCTCTGGGAAGGGAGTGTGACCTGTGGGATAGCAGGTATAGTAGGGAGAGATGGTGTCTATAGTAACAGTGGGATAATAGTCTCTGGGAAGGGAGTGTGACTGTGGGATAGCAGGTATAGTAGGGAGAGATGGTGTCTATAGTAACAGTGGGATAATAGTCTCTGGGAAGGGAGTGTGACTGTGGGATAGCAGGTATAGTAGGGAGAGATGGTGTCTATAGTAACAGTGGATAATAGTCCTCTGGGAAGGGAGTGTGACTGTGGGATAGCAGGTAGTAGTAGGGAGAGATGGTGCCTATAGTAACAGTGGATAATAGTCTCTGGGAAGGGAGTGTGACTGTGGGATAGCAGGTATAGTAGGGAGAGATGGTGTCTATAGTAACAGTGGATAATAGTCTCTGGGAAGGGAGTGTGACTGTGGGATAGCAGGTATAGTAGGGAGAGATGGTGTCTATAGTAACAGTGGATAATAGTCTCTGGGAAGGGAGTGTGACTGTGGGATAGCAGGTATAGTAGGGAGAGATGGTGTCTATAGTAACAGTGGATAATAGTCTCTGGGAAGGGAGTGTGACTGTGGGATAGCAGGTATAGTAGGGAGAGATGGTGCCTATAGTAACAGTGGATAATAGTCTCTGGGAAGGGAGTGTGACTGTGGGATAGCAGGTATAGTAGGGAGAGATGGTGTCTATAGTAACAGTGGATAATAGTCTCTGGGAAGGGAGTGTGACTGTGGGATAGCAGGTATAGTAGGGAGAGATGGTGTCTATAGTAACAGTGGGATAATAGTCTCTGGGAAGGGAGTGTGACTGTGGGATAGCAGGTATAGTAGGGAGAGATGTGTGCCCTATAGTAACAGTGGATAATAGTCTCTGGGAAGGGAGTGTGACTGTGGGATAGCAGGTATAGTAGGAGAGATGGTGCTATAGTAACAGTGGATAATAGTCTCTGGGAAGGGAGTGTGACTGTGGGATAGCAGGTATAGTAGGGAGAGATGGTGCCTATAGTAACAGTGGATAATAGTCTCTGGGAAGGGAGTGTGACTGTGGGATAGCAGGTATAGTAGGGAGAGATGGTTCTATAGTAACAGTGGGATAATAGTCTCTGGGAAGGGAGTGTGACTGTGGGATAGCAGGTATAGTAGGGAGAGATGGTGCTATAGTAACAGTGGGATAATAGTCTCTGGGAAGGGAGTGTGACTGTGGGGATAGCAGGTATAGTAGGGAGAGATGGTGCCTATAGTAACAGTGGATAATAGTCTCTGGGAAGGGAGTATGACTGTGGGATAGCAGGTATAGTAGGGAGAGATGGTGCCTATAGTAACAGTGGATAATAGTCTCTGGGAAGGGAGTGTGACTGTGGGATAGCAGGTATAGTAGGGAGAGATGGTGCTATAGTAACAGTGGATAAAAGTCTCTGGGAAGGGAGTGTGACTGTGGGATAGCAGGTATAGTGGGAGAGATGGTGCCTATAGTAACAGTGGATAATAGTCTCTGGGAAGGGAGTGTGACTGTGGGATAGCAGGTATAGTAGAGAGAGATGGTGTCTATAGTAACAGTGGGATAATAGTCTCTGGGAAGGGAGTGTGACTGTGGGATAGCAGGTATAGTAGGGAGAGATGGTGCCTATAGTAACAGTGGATAAAAGTCTCTGGGAAGGGAGTGTGACTGTGGGATAGCAGGTATAGTAGGGAGAGATGGTGTCTATAGTAACAGTGGATAATAGTCTCTGGGAAGGGAGTGTGACTGTGGGATAGCAGGTATAGTAGGGAGAGATGGTGTCTATAGTAACAGTGCATAATAGTCTCTGGGAAGGGAGTGTGACTGTGGGATAGCAGGTATAGTAGGGAGAGATGGTGCCTATAGTAACAGTGGATAATAGTCTCTGGGAAGGGAGTGTGACTGTGGGATAGCAGGTATAGTAGGGAGAGATGGTGCCTATAGTAACAGTGGATAAAAGTCTCTGGGAAGGGAGTGTGACTGTGGGATAGCAGGTATAGTAGGGAGAGATGGTGCCTATAGTAACAGTGGATAATAGTCTCTGGGAAGGGAGTGTGACTGTGGGATAGCAGGTATAGTAGGGAGAGATGGTGCCTATAGTAACAGTGGATAATAGTCTCTGGGAAGGGAGTGTGGCTGTGGGATAGCAGGTATAGTAGGGAGAGATGGTGTCTATAGTAACAGTGGGATAATAGTCTCTGGGAAGGGAGTGTGACTGTGGGATAGCAGGTATAGTAGGGAGAGATGGTGCCTATAGTAACAGTGGGATAATAGTCTCTGGGAAGGGAGTGTGACTGTGGGATAGCAGGTATAGTAGGGAGAGATGGTGTCTATAGTAACAGTGGATAATAGTCTCTGGGAAGGGAGTGTGACTGTGGGATAGCAGGTATAGTAGGGAGAGATGTTGCCTATAGTAACAGTGGATAATAGTCTCTGGGAAGGGAGTGTGACTGTGGGATAGCAGGTATAGTAGGGAGAGATGGTGCCTATAGTAACAGTGGATAATAGTCTCTGGGAAGGGAGTGTGACTGTGGGATAGCAGGTATAGTAGGGAGAGATGGTGTCTATAGTAACAGTGGATAATAGTCTCTGGGAAGGGAGTGTGACTGTGGGATAGCAGGTATAGTAGGGAGAGATGTGTCTATAGTAACAGTGGATAATAGTCTCTGGGAAGGGAGTGTGACTGTGGGATAGCAGGTATAGTAGGGAGAGATGGTGTCTATAGTAACAGTGGGATAATAGTCTCTGGGAAGGGAGTGTGACTGTGGGATAGCAGGTATAGTAGGGAGAGATGGTGTCAATAGTAACAGTGGATAATAGTCTCTGGGAAGGGAGTGTGGGTGTGTAACATAATAGCTATAGTAATGTAAGATTTATTATCAGTAATACCCAGACTTTATGTTGCTACATCACAATTGTATTTAATGCCGTATCTGTTAATCTCTAATGATGGCATGTTGGAAATTCAAAGCCGTCTGCTCCTGGAACTCGCTGTAATTGCAGAAATAATGATACAACGTCAGTCTGGGGGTCCATTAACACAGAGCCTGGTTCTTTCAACTCTGCTTTGGTCTCTCCAATAGAATAAAAGATGCTGCACGGATATCATTACTGTGATTTTCTGAACTGACATTGAAGCTGAGAGCTTTGACTTCACAGCGGCTCCGACCTTCTGTGCTGATGTGGATCAGAGAAGCCGGTTGCAGATTGCAGTTACTTTTAAAGTGAAAGTATTAATAGGAAACCATCTCTTTCTCTTGCTCTTATTATAGCAGTTGGGCATATGCTTAATGGTAACCACCTGCCAGTTACTAAATTGGGAACCTTATAGACTGGGCCACCATTAGGGGTTCCGGCCACGATGGCTTCTATATGTTATGGCAGAGACACGCTCAGATTCGGGGAGATTAGTAGCCCATCGACAAATCTCTTCTTCGGGGGGACTAATCTTCCCGAACTGCCTCCCGATGGCTAGAATATAAATCGCCGGCGGGATGGCAATTGGTGTGCTTCATTTTCCGTAGTCCTCGGGCGACTTCGGAAAACAAAGTTCTTCGATTGCCATCCCGCCAGCAGTTCGGGGAGATTAGTCGCCCGGAAGAAGAGACTATTTATCGCCGGGCAAGTAAATATCCCCGAATCTGAGCGTGTGTCTCTGCCCTAAAGGGGCCGAAATTAATTGCCGAAATAGGAACCGAGTTGCGCCAAAGAAGGAGCCGAGCCATGCTGAACTGCAATTTTTTTTAAACCTTTGGGCACAATTTTTTTTAACTTAGGGGCCCTGGCCACAACTTTTTTTTTAACTTGCGGGGGATGGCCACCAAGGTTTTTTTTTTTTTACTTGTACCGGTCCATGGCCACCAATGTTTTGTTTTTTTAATTTGTAGCCGGCCACGCCACCAATGTTTTTTTTTCTGGGAGCCTAGAAAATGTACGGGGCCCCGCAAATTCTGATGGTTGCCCTGCCTAGAGATATAGCAACTAGGGTTGCCACCTGGCCGGTATTTTACCGGCCTGGCCGGTAAAAATGATGGTTGATCCCAATGTTATAAGTAGGGGAAAAAGATAAATATATAGGAAGGCCGGTATTTTTTTCCAGAAAAGGTGGCAACCCTAATAGCAACAGATTCAGAAATTTGTAGTTCAACAACATCTAATGTGTAATAAGGTTAGATTGTAAGCTCCTCTGGGGCAGGCACTAATGCAATTGGTGAACGGTTTCTGCCAAGGCTATATAAATAATGGTTAATAAATAAAATATATAAATTTAGAGGGCAGTAGGCTACTCATTCCAGAACCAAGGGCTCAGATCGGCTCATTCGGTTCATCAGAACAAATATTTTCGGAGCTCGGTTGGCCTTCCAGCACCTCTGCAATTTCCCGGCTGTCATTTATTTTCCCCCCACTGTAGTACATAGGGTAAACCTTCTCTCTCTTCCGCGGAGTGTTTGGACGTGTTCTTTAGAATGAAAGCCATAAAGTTTATTTTCGGCAGGCTGACTCATTACGCTTTTAAACAATTTGGACAGGTCAGGTATATGGACATAGTGATTGTTGAAAGATGGTGGGGGGGGGGGGGCGGCTGGGATGCAACGAAGAGTAACCCTAACAGTGCCAGCAGAAAATAAAGTCTATTTCATCAGATTGATAAATATCCAACATATTCTACAGCGTTGTACAACAGAGGGGTGTGCATAAAACATACATACAAGTACTGATCGATACAGGAGGGGGGAAGCGGATTCTGCAAAACAGAGCTTACACTCTAAATTGGGGGTATAAGGCATAAGGTGTGGTTCTTTTATCTTTTTTTCTCTATTGATGCCTTTGGTATCATGCATTGTTTTTACTGGCAGGGGCTGTATAATGCAAGAGGGTAATGACGGGTTTAGGGCGCATATTTAGGGCAATGGCACCTGTAGGAAAGTATATGTGTTAAATTGCATAAAGGACAACTAAAATAATGGGGGATCCAGTGACCATGATTAGGGATACTAAGGCCGGTGTTTCCTTCATTCTGGTTGTTACCAGGTCACCCTGTGTCTTCCGGTAAACTGAATAACTCTAAATACCATTCATCCAGGACTGCTTTGAGCACTCGAAAGGGGTCGGAAATGTATGTAAATATTTACAGCAGTGGAATAAACCATCTAGGAAGAGAATTAGCTGGGATCCATAACACTGCACGGTATGGCGCATATTTATCAAGGGTCCAATTTCGAATTTGAAAAACCTCAAAAGTCGAATTCAAAAAGACCAACTGGAAATAGGTCTGTTTTTGATCGAATAGGTCCACATTCGGCTGAATTCTCATCAAAGTAATAGCACATTCGATCGAATCGAAGTTTTTCCCAAAAAAAAAACAGCTTTGATTTGATTTGATTTGACTCCAAGTAGGTTCTAGAAGGTCCCCCATAGGCTAAAACAGCAATTCGGCAGGTGTTAGATGGCGAATGGTTTTAGTCAAATTCTTAAAGAGACAGTACATTTCGATATTTGGATTTTTGAAATTTTTTCAAATTGAATTTGGACTTTTATCTAGTCTGAGTACACAAAAAATAGCTCAAAATTCGAAGATTCACCTCGACCTTTGACAAATCTTCCCCTATATATATATGTCACACCCCCAGGCATCAGTTTGGTCTAATCCGAAACACCTATTAGTTAACCTTCTGTTCCAGGTTCTTGCCCTAATTACCTTGTCACTGATTCCCATCTTGTGGCCCTGAGGGTAAACGTTACCTGTGTGCTCAGGGCTATACACCTGGTCAATGCAATCACAGAACAGACATTTCTACTATCCCTTCTAATTTACAGCGCAGCAGTCACTTAAAGGGGGTGTTCACCTTTGAGTTAACTTTTATGTATGATGTAGAGAGGGATATTCCAAGACACTTTGCAATTGGTTTTCATTTTTTATTATTTGTGGTTTTTGAGTAATTTGGCTTTTTATTCAGCAGCTCTATAGTTTGCAAATTCAGCCCTCTGGTTGCCAGGACCCAAGTTACCCTAGCAACCATGCACTGATTTGAATAAGAGACTGGAATATGAATAGGAGAGGCACTGAATAGAAAACCGAGTAATAAAACGTAGCAATAACAATAAATATGTGACCTTACAGAGCATTTGTTATTTTAGATGGGGTCAGTGACCCCCATTTGAAAATTGGAAAGAGTCAGAAGGAAAAGGCAAATAATTTAATTTAAAAACTATTAAAAAAATAATGAAGACCAATTGAAAAGTTGTCATTCAATAACATACTAAAAGTTAACTTGAAGGTGAACCACCCCTGTAATGCTCACTGAGAACTTTGCCACAGCCAAGGGTTAAATTCAAACACAAGGACAATGGGAATTTGGACAGTGAGGTTTTCTTGAATTCGGGACAGTAAGTAACATTTATAGTCCATTAAAGTCAACAGGTTTGCATTTGGGGCCATCACTCTGTTTTATTGGACTTCTGTGTATGGAAAGAAGTATCTGTTTGTGCCACAGTTTGAAATAATGGAGCAGATGCCAACTGTTTGTTTTTTTAAGATGGGGTCAGTGACCCCCCCCCACTTCAAAGCTGGAAAGAGTAAGAAGAAGAAGGCAAATAACTGTAAAAACTATTAAAAATAAAATTATAACCAATTGAAAAGTTGCTTAGAATTAGTCTAACATACTAAGAGTTAACTTGAAGGTGAAGAAGGCAAATAAGTATAAAAACAATAAAAAAAAATGAAGACCAATTGAAAAGTTGCTTAGAATTAGTCTAACATACTAAAAGTTAACTTGAAGGTGAACCTTAAGCTACACTGTTTTACAGGGTCGGACTGGGGGGCTTGGAGCCCACTGGCCCCGGACCTCTCTCTCCGTTCCCCCTGACGCTCTGGTGCCGGGTATGTGTGTAGGCGCATTAGTGAGCACGTGCACGGCGCCACGCTAGTGCGCAAGCGCAAGATTTTGATTTTACCTCAACCCCCGACAAAGAGGGGTTGCGCCACCGAAAAGCGGATCTGGCTGCTGTTTCAGAAGTCAGAACCAGTGGTGGTAACTGGTAGGCTGTTTCAGGAGTCAGAACTGGCTACACTGTTTCAAGGGTCAGAACCAGTGGTGGTGAGAGGATGCTATTTCAGTATAAGGGTAGAACTACATGGACGTTTTCGGCACAATCCGACTCACTGCAACAAACCGCCAGCGTCAAAGCGCATGTGACAGAAATGAGGTAAGTAATGGAAATGACACTGCGTCAAGTGATAAAGCTTTGATGGGCAGCACTTTCTGTCGGATAAAGTCACAGCGTTGATCCGTCGTGTGCAGACGCTGCGTCTGCATCCGACAGTCGCATCAGATCAACGCTGCAACTTCATCCAACAGAAAGTGCTGCCCATCAAAGCTTTATCACTTGACGCAGTGTCAGGTGCACCATGATTTCCCGCTGCCAGGGATAACAACCAGTATATATTTACAGAAAAAACTGTGGTTTATTGTGCCAGAAATAGGCAAATTTTCGGCCATTACACCAGCCCTTTATCAAGGCTTGATAACGGGCTGGTGTAAAGCCCCAAAATATGCCCTTTTGTGGCGCAATAAAACACTGTTTTTTTTCACGAACTCAATGTGCTGCTGGACTGGAATCTTTATAAGGGATGCGGTTTTATGAGTCAGGACCAACAACACTGTTTCAGGAATCAGAACCAGTGGTGACAAGGACAGACAGACTAACTGTATTAGAGACAGACTGACCACTTTCGATAGAAATTCCTTTTACAAGTAACATAAAACCAAGAAGCCCCTGATCTTCTCCTGCCAGGTTAAATGACCACTAGTGTGAGCTGCCATAACTTCCAGTGAAACAGTGCCCCTAGTGGAGAAACTGTAAACAATAAGGGGTTAGTTATCAAAATCCGAATTTTTCTGATTTTTTAAATTAAAAAAAAAAAGTCCGACCAAACTAGAATCCACAATTTGACCTTCTCTAATTTTTAAGAAGCTCGATTTAATCGGTCCGGGTCATAACACAAATAAATTGAACGAAAAATCCAATTTTTTTTTTCTAGAATCGCTCGATCTTTTTCCCGGAAAAAGCCAGTATTTTTTCGGATTTTTGCCTGAAAAGGTTGGGTTTTCAGTCTAAAGCTCCCCATAGACACGACGATTCTTCTTGCCGAACAACCGATTTTAGGGAAGTCCGACCAATCCTTCGAAATTATCGTGCGGTTAGTGGGATTCAGACGATCGTACATCTTACGATTTTTCCGGCCGACGTCTGTCAGGAAATTGATTGGCCAGGTCAAAAAATCTTTGTCGGCCCCAGTGCAATGTATCAATGTTTGCAGGGACAAGCAGCTCCCCTTTGTTTTCCTGGCAAAGTGGTCTTTTCAGTTGATGGTAAATTTGTACGATTGTTCCGAGAAAATCGTGGTCTCACAATGATTTAAAAATCTCAACATCTATGGGCAGCTTTATTCCAGCGCAGACCACAGAAACTTCAAAATAGAATCGGGACCCCTCCCATTGACTTCGGCGGGTCTGAGACGGCAGATTTCAGATTCTCTCAGATTCTAATAAATCTCTTTTTTTCAAAAATAATGTGAGTTTTGCCCCCAAAAAGCCAGACTGGAGTTTAGTAAATAACCCCCTTTATGTTGGAATACTGGCTTAGCTTTTATAAGCAATACAGTGGTGTGAAAAACTATTTGCCCCCTTCCTGATTTCTTATTCTTTTGCATGTTTGTCACACTTAAATGTTTCTGCTCATCAAAAACCGTTAACTATTAGTCAAAGATAACATAATTGAACACAAAATGCAGTTTTTAAATGAAGGTTTACGTTATTAAGGGAGAAAAAAAACTCCAAATCTACATGGGCCTGTGTGAAAAAGTGATTGCCCCCCTTGTTAAAAAATAACGTAACTGTGGTTTATCACACCTGAGTTCAATTTCAAAGGTTATAAAGCCATTTCTAAAGCTTTGGGACTCCAGCGAACCACAGTGAGAGCCATTATCCACAAATGGCAAAAACATGGAACAGTGGTGAACCTTCCCAGGAGTGGCCGGCCGACCAAAATGACCCCAAGAGCGCAGAGACAACTCATCCGAGAGGCCACAAAAGACCCCAGGACAACATCTAAAGAACTGCAGGCCTCACTTGCCTCAATTAAGGTCAGTGTTCACGACTCCACCATAAGAAAGAGACTGGGCAAAAACGGGCTGCATGGCAGATTTCCAAGGCGCAAACCACTTTTAAGCAAAAAGAACATTAAGGCTCGTCTCAATTTTGCTAAAAAAACATCTCAATGATTGCCAAGACTTTTGGGAAAATACCTTGTGGACCGAAGAGACAAAAGTTGAACTTTTTGGAAGGTGCGCGTCCCGTTACAACTGGCGTAAAAGTAACACAGCATTTCAGAAAAAGAACATCATACCAACAGTAAAATATGGTGGTGGTAGTGTGATGGTCTGGGGTTGTTTTGCTGCTTCAGGACTTGGAAGACTTGCTGTGATAGATGGAACCATGAATTCTACTGTCTACCAAAAAATCCTGAAGGAGAATGTCCGGCCATCTGTTCGTCAACTCAAGCTGAAGCGATCTTGGGTGCTGCAGCAGGACAATGAGCCAAAACACACCAGCAAATCCACCTCTGAATGGCTGAAGAAAAACAAAATGAAGACTTTGGAGTGGCCTAGTCAAAGTCCTGACTTGAATCCTATTGAGATGTTGTGGCATGACCTTAAAAAGGCGGTTCATGCTAGAAAACCCTCAAATAAAGCTGAATTACAACAATTCTGCAAAGATGAGTGGGCCAAAATATCTCCAGAGCGCTGTAAAAGACTCGTTGCAAGTTATCGCAAACGCTTGATTGCAGTTATTGCTGCTAAGGGTGGCCCAACCAGTTATTAGGTTCAGGGGGCAATTACTTTTTCACACAGGTTTGGATTTCTTTTCTCCCTAAATAATAAAAACCCTCATTTAAAAACTGCATTTTGTGTTTACCTGTGTTATCTTTGACTAATAGTTAAATGTGTTTGATGATCAGAAACATTTTGTGTGACAAACATGCAAAAGAATAAGAAATCAGGAAGGGGGCAAATAGTTTTTCACACCACTGTATGTTTTAAAGGAGGAACACTTTTCTACTATAGAAAATACCTCACTGGCCAATGAAATGCCCCAATGCTGGTTAATATGCGAAATAAAATGCGGATAAAGGGTTGCGGGAAGTAACGCATGCAGCGAGGACAGGTGGGGGCACAAGGGAAGCGTCGCAGCAGTTTCTCACATTTCGCTGTAAACGTTCGTCTGGTTTATGGTGCCCTGACGTGAGTTCCCAGACTCAGAGACACAAATCCATGATGAGTTTATTGGGGCTGAAAAGGGCATTTTTATTGACTGTCTCAGCCTGTAACAACATCGCCTCCAGCTTGGCTCCAATGGCAGCTGCTGAAGTCCCAGGATTCTTTGCTGCTGGGTTTGTTTTAACACTTCATCACCTGTAATGGTCACCGTCGGGGGTCGCAGCAGTTTATTCCATGAACAGCTCTGAGTAGAGCAGGAGCTTCAAGGGATTCTGTCTTGATTTTTATGGTGTCGTTTTTATTTCTAAATTACACTGCAAATAATTCACCCTACAATCAGTGATGGGTGAATTTGTTCCCGTCGACAAATTTTGACGCTCGTGTCAATTTTGTCTCCGGCGTTAAAGTCAATGGGCGTCGATTAATTATATATTAATAATGTTGACGCGCAACAGTTTTGACACGATCGACTTTTACAAAAAGAATTTTTGCCGCCAGCGAATTTACGTGGCAGTTTCGCAGACGGCGAAACGTGGAAATTCACCACAAATTCACACCTGGCAAATTAATTCGCCCATCACTATCTACAATATAAAATGTCATTCCTGAAGCAGCAAGTGTATTTAGTTGTAATATTGGTGTGTAGGTGCATCTCAGGTCATTTTGCCTGGTCATGTGATTTCAGAAAGAGCCAGCACTTTAGGATGGAACTGCTTTCTGGCAGGCTATTGTTTCTCCTACTCAATGTAACTGAATGTGTCTCAGTGGGACCTGGATTTTACTATTGAGTGTTGTTCTTAGATCTACCAGGCAGCTGTTATCTTGTGTTAGGGAGCTGCTATCTGGTTACCTTCCCATTGTTCTTTTGTTAGGCTGTTGGGGGGAAGGGAGGGGGTGATATCACTCCAACTTGCAGTACAGCAGTAAAGAGTGACTGAAGTTTATCAGAGCACAAGACATGACTGGGGGCAGCTGGGAAACTGACAATATGTCTAGCCCCATGTCAGATTTGAAAATATAAAAAAATCTGTTTGCTCTTTTGAAAAACCTATTTCAGTGCAGATTTCTGCTGTACCAGCACTATTAAAGGATGAGTTTTGAAAAAAAATTTTTTCCCATGACAGAATCCCTTTAAGGAGTCTTCTGGCAGAAAATAAAACGGCACATATTATAGATGTGTCAAGCTGAAACTTCCAGAACCTAAAGCAGCCATTGGCTCTTGGTGGAATTCTGGGAGTTGTAGTTCTACAAAATGTCGAGGCAAGTTTAAGGGGGTGGTTCGCATTGAAGTTAACGTTTAGCATGTTATAGAGTGGTTAATTCTAAGCAGTGTTTAAATTGACCTTCAGTTTTTCTTTTTTATATTTTTTGATTTATTGGCCTTCTTCTAACTCATTCAAACTTTCCAATGGGGGTCACTGACCCATCTAAAAAAAAATGCTCTGTAAGGCTACAAATGTATTATTATGGCTACTTTTTATGACCCTTCTTTCCATTCAGGTCTCTCCTATTCATATTCCAGCCGCTGGTGCTGGTTGCTAGGGTACTATGGACCCTAGCAACCAGATTGTTGAAATTGCAACGGAGGAGAGCTGCTGAATATAAAGCTAAATAAGCCCAAAAACCCCAAATAATAAAAAATGAAAACCAGTTAAAACCGTCTCAGAATATCCCTCTCTACATCATACAAAAGGCCTATTGACTTAACTCAATCCTGCAATGTAAGGTGTTGTGGGTAAATAATTAAAAAGTAATTTTGGAGGAGGCCCTACAGTAAAAGGAATCTTAAAATCAGCATCGAAGGGGGAGGTAATTGGCTATGCAACCCTTCCTCCGGTGACCCCCCAAATCACTTACTGGGGTACCCTGGGGTGTTTATGCAGAAATATAAACAGTGAGGATCTTTTTAACCCTTTATGTGCCAGAATCTACTGCACTAAAACAATAGTACAGGTATGGGACCTGTTATCCAGCATGCTCGGGACCTGGGGTTTTCTGGATAATGGATCTTCATATCGTAAGTCTACTTAGATATTAAATAAAGCCAATAGGCTGGTTTTGCTTCCAATTAGGATTAATTATATCTTAGTTTGGAAAAAGTACCAGCTACTATTTTATTACTAAAGAGAAAAAGGAAATCATTTTTAAACATTTGGATTAATTGGATAAAATGAAGTCTATGGGAGAGGGCCATTCTGTACTTTGGCGCTTTCTGGGTAATGGGTTTCCCGATAAAGGATCCCATACCTGTTACCGGCACCCGACTCGGCACAACTGAAACACAGAGAGGAATAAACTGGCTCCACATTTGCCAATTCCTTTGTAGCAACACCAAGCGTAATGAATAGGAACCCACAGAGCTTACATTTATCCTGTATCGCTTACAATACTGTACAGAAGGCAGAAAAGATGAAATCAGCGGTAAAGTGCCTGGGATCTACCCTCGGGCTGAAAGGCCTTTGAACCAGCACTGAACCATATGTTCACTCCAGGGACTGAGCGTGCACGTCCGACCCCCCAACCTTTTAGGCAAAAAGCTGTCACAGTTGTGAAAGTGGGGGTGCACATGCCTGTTTGCTATAACACTGACTGACAGCTGCCCCTCTGCAGATGAGCAGCACAAAGTCCAGAGATCCTTCTGGTAGAACAAGCAGGTCGCTCAAGCTGACAGAGAAAGCCCTCCAGCCAGTGTTGTGAGTCATGTACTTGGGTTAATGTATCACAGTTAACCTGTTTCTAAAGGGAAATGTGCTGAGTTTAAACTATGCTTCCCTGTCTATTTCAGGAGGACAAACCCTGATATATCTATTTCCAATGCTATTCCCTGCCATGTTTCTATTCTGTTCTGCTGGCAGATTCAGCCTTGTATGGAAAGTCATTGTTTTGTCCATCCATAATCCTCCTCCTCTTCTGCCAAAGTTCTTCTTACTAAAAATGGATCAGATGGAAGGGACAGTGTAGGTGCGGATATGTGACCCCTAAAAGCCATAGCCTGTTCCTAGAGAGAAGGCTAAACCACATCAGAGATGCAGGAGGCATAGTAAGCAAGTGATGGGGAGTGTAATGCATTTTGCATAAGGGAATACATGCAGTTTGATATGCAAGCACTAAGTGATTTTATTACAGCTCTTTTATCACATTCTCTGCATATTGTCTGGTTCAGCTAAACACTAAGGTACCTGCCAGATCCAATACTGGGATCAGCCTTAAGAGGCAGAAACAGAGATGTTGCCTATAGTAACAGTAGGATAATAGTCTCTGGGAAGGGAGTGTGACTGTGGGATAGCAGGTATAGTAGGGAGAGATGGTGCCTATAGTAACAGTGGATAATAGTCTCTGGGAAGGGAGTGTGACTGTGGGATAGCAGGTATAGTAGGGAGAGATGGTGTCTATAGTAACAGTGGGATAATAGTCTCTGGGAAGGGAGTGTGACTGTGGGATAGCAGGTATAGTAGGGAGAGATGGTGTCTATAGTAACAGTGGATAATAGTCTCTGGGAAGGGAGTGTGACTGTGGGATAGCAGGTATAGTAGGGAGAGATGGTGCCTATAGTAACAGTGGATAATAGTCTCTGGGAAGGGAGTGTGACTGTGGGATAGCAGGTATAGTAGGGAGAGATGGTGTCTATAGTAACAGTGGATAATAGTCTCTGGGAAGGGAGTGTGACTGTGGGATAGCAGGTATAGTAGGGAGAGATGGTGCCTATAGTAACAGTGGATAATAGTCTCTGGGAAGGGAGTGTGACTGTGGGATAGCAGGTATAGTAGGGAGAGATGGTGCCTATAGTAACTGTGGATAATAGTCTCTGGGAAGGGAGTTTGACTGTGGGATAGCAGGTATAGTAGGGAGAGATGGTGCCTATAGTAACAGTGGATAATAGTCTCTGGGAAGGGAGTGTGACTGTGGGATAGCAGGTATAGTAGGGAGAGATGGTGCCTATAGTAACAGTGGATAATAGTCTCTGGGAAGGGAGTGTGAGTGTGGGATAGCAGGTATAGTAGGGAGAGATGGTGTCTATAGTAACAGTGGATAATAGTCTCTGGGAAGGGAGTGTGACTGTGGGATAGCAGGTATAGTAGGGAGAGATGGTGTCTATAGTAACAGTGGATAATAGGGGGGTCCTGCCTGCCCAGCACTACTACAGGAATGGTTTCCAGCATCTAAGGAACATCAGGCCGGAGCATTTAGTGGCACCAGTGCTCTGACATAGACTGTGAGCTCCAGGTGTTCTAAACCAGAACTAGTCCCTTGAAGGTGAGTCAAGGACAACAAACAAAGCACATCATCATCATCATCATCACGGTGCAGTTGCTTTTGCTGCCGTTGGAGAGATCGTAAGCTCATTTATATCCATACATGCAAATATTTAGAGAAGGATATCTTCCCAGGCCGGGTACACTTCCAGCAGTCATTGACTCCAAATAAAAGACTTGTTTAAAGAGTAATTGGCCACACACACACATCTAACTATACAGTGACTGTACCTTGTACTTTATGAAAAATAATTCTGCTCGAAAACAAGCTTCTGGGTATATCTTGCCTCACTTTCCTGACACCATCTTGCCTTAATATACTCCCTATCTAAAACACAGTTCCACCCCGAAAATTGTAAATCAGGGATTTATGTCATTGGCTGCTCCAGCTGAATGCGAGAATTAGAGCCGAAATTAGGGGTAAATATCAGAGGGATGTTTCTTGGGCCAAACTGGGGGGAGTTCACTTCCAATTATTTTGGTCACTGCCTCCTAGTATATCTGTACGAAGTGCATCGCCCCCACTATTGGCAGTGCACCCCCACTATTGGCTTGGGTATGGCTTTTGGAAGTGCACCCCAACTATTGGCTTGGGTATGGCTTTTGGAAGTGCACCCCAACTATTGGCTTGGGTATGGCTTTTGGAAGTGCACCCTGACTATTGGCTTGGGTATGGCTATTGGCAGTGCACCCCCACTATTGGCTTGGGTTTGGCTATTGGAAGTGCACCCCGACTATTGGCTTTGGTATGGTCACTGGAAGTGCACCCCCACTATTGGCTTGGGTATGGCTATTGGAAGTGCACCCCGACTATTGGCTTGGGTATTGCTATTGGAAGTGCACCCCGACTATTGGCTTGTGTATTGCTATTGGAAGTGCACCCCGACTATTGGCTTGGGTATTGCTATTGGAAGTGCACCCCGACTATTGACTTGGGTATGGCTATTGGAAGTGTACCCTGGCTATTGGCTTGGGTATGGCCACTGGAAGTGCACCCCCACTATTGGCTTGGGTATGGCTATTGTACGTGCCCTCCCTCACTATTGGCTTGGGTATGGCTATTGGAAATGCACCCCCTACTATTGGCTTGGGTATGGCTATTGGAAGTGCACCCCTACTATTGGCTTGGGTATGGCTACTGGACGTGCACCCCCTACTATTGGCTTGGGTATGGCTACTGGACGTGCACCCCCTACACACTGTTGGTCTTAAGAGTCTTTTCCCCCATCCTTCTTGATGAATACAGGGCAGGGCAGTTTACAGTGTTACAATAAATTTAGATTTGGTATAAAGTCATGCGTCAGTGGGAGCAAATGGGAACAGACCTGTTTTAGGGGGGCAGAGAGGACTTTCTGTATCACAGGGGCCACTTGGTATGAAAATAAACATATTGGGGGTCATTTATCAACACTGGGCAAATTTGCCCATGGCAACCAATGAAATTGCAGCTGGCTATAAAAAGCTAATCACTGATTGGTTGCTATAGGTAACTGCCCATGGGCAAATTTTGGAGTCCCATTCTATAAGAAGTCGATAGCTTTAGTTTTACATTTTTTAAAACTTTCTTTTTTCGGGGCAATGATCTGATTATTTGGTACCTTTTCTAATTAGGAGATGATCCCATTTATGACAAGCGTAATATTCTACCACCGCCCAGGGCCGGATTTACATAGTAAAGGCCCCTAAAATCCTGCCGCCCTAGTCCTGGGCCTTTGTGACCTTCCTACAAATCTGTACCTGTCACCGCCCCCAACAAACTGCTGTTTTTAGAGAAGAGCTGAGGGACTATGGGTTTGAGATCCATTTGGCTGTCAGGGGATGCTGGGAGTTGTAGTTCTAAAATCATAACTAATAGGGCTCGACTTGGGGGATTTAGGTCAGGCCAGCCGTGTTTTTTTGAAAGCTGATATTTTTAAAAGTGCAATGTAAATATGTTGTTGGATATGTCAGGCGCACTCATCGCTGTGCAGGGAATGTGTTGACGAGTTTCTGCAGCAGAGTTGCAAGTGCCAGATGCATTCCAGAAAGTGTCATTTTGCTTTATATCACTGCATTGCGTCATGGCTCAGCTCAAGGTCCCATTAGTGCCATATGGGAGACACGCCAAGCTCACTGCCCCTTGGGAGCCACACCTCCCAGAATCCTCAACGGGGGTCATTCACATTGGGAAAGAATGGAGCAATCAGATGGGACCCGCCTGCATCATTCCAGGGCCTTGTTTACCCTTTCACTGCTGATGATCCGGTGAATGGAAATGATTGCATTGTGTTGCATGCGGCAGTTGCATCTTTATTGGATCCTGACAGTTGCAAGCTTTGGTATTGGTTCCAAGCAGACGGTGTACATGAAGTAAGGTGGGCGGCAGTTGGCTTGTATAACCTCTAACTGTCAGAACGATGCTGTTGACCATTGAGTTTGGGTTTCCCTGCTCAGCTTTGCTTATGTCTCTTGTTCCTCTACAGAATTATATTACCCCCCCCCCCCTGCTACAGTGAAGTCAACGTTCAAACTGGAAACCCATAGGGGCTGATTTATTAGTATCGTTAAGTTTTTATGGGCAGTAGCACTTGTAATAGACTCAACAAAAAAAATCAAGATTTAACCATTGACGAACCATTCTAGCGTGAGCTGTCCATTCATGTGCGCAGTTTGCATCAGGGGTTAATGCTGCTGAGCGCTTATACCCCATAAGAAATAAATCTGTTGGTCTACATCATACATATCTATCAGCTTTGAGAAATAGCTCCGTCTATTAACTTTTCCCCAGATACAGAGATTTTGGTGTTCTGGGTACCTGAACCGTAACCCACCCTCTCCCAACAAAGATCCGGCCCAAATCAATATGCTGCATCCGCTTATATATCCATGTTCGACCCGCCCTGATGTTACTGGGGTCAAGAGATAATTTTTGGAAGAGGAAGAGGTGCAGGGGGTAAGCAGCTGTGCGTTATTCCCAACTGTCCCATTTTCTGAAAGACAGTCCTGATTTTGACAGCTCAGCCGCAGTCCCGGATATTTATTAAAAAGTCCCGAGTATCTCATAGATCTCCTGCACTGCCCAAAAAAAAACTCTCTTTCTTAATTCAAATTAGAGGCCTTTTAGCAGAGATCCCAGAACGCTCAGCACCTGCACTTTGATACAGTTGTAACAATTCAAGATACAATTGTTTTATTTAAGATAAGCAGGTCGCTTGGGGGAACTGAGACAGCTTAAAGGGCAATTTCACCTTCATTTGCAAAACTGTTATAACACATAAAACATGGCCCTAAAACTCCCAGAAATGTGTTAAAACAGTGACTGTCTTACCTGCGGTGGGGAATTAGAGCGCGTCGGCACTGGGCGGATAGTGGGTGGAGTCTGGGCAGTTGAGTGGGTGGAGTCTGGCAGGGAGTGGGCGGGAGGATGGGGATTGCAGTGCGCTGGTTTTGATACCAACTGCAGTGTTATAAATCAGGATAAAATCCCTGCAATAAAACCCTTATAATAAAACCCTTATAACATAACCTTTATAATAAAACCCTTATAACAAAACCTTTATAATAAAACCCTTATAATAAAACCCTTATGATAAAACCTTTATAATAAAACCCTTATAATAAAACCTTTATAATAAAACCCTTATAATAAAACCTTTATAATAAAACCCTTATAATAAAACCCTTATAATAAAACCTTTATAATAAAACCCTTATAATAAAACCCTTATAATAAAACCCTTATAATAAAACCCTTATAGCACTGTTTAACATTTATTTCTATCATGTGTTTTTTTAGGTAGAAGAGAGAGATAGACAGTCAGGAATAACCAGTTAATAAAAATTCCTAAATCAGCCCCCAGCGACCCAACTACTGACTCGTTCACTGCTCCTTCACCAGGAGTTCAGTACTGGCTACAGTTCTAGGTCTGCAAATGATTAAACAGACAAGATTTGTTCCTAAACAAACAATTTGTAAAATACATTTTGTGTGACATTGCCAGATATAAAGGTAGAATTATACTCCTGTACCTGCTGATTAGAATACGGAGTACAGGTATGAAATACGATATCCGGAAACCAGTTATCCAGAAAGTTCTGAATTACAGAAAGGCCCTCTCACATGGTGAGATAATGGTGTTATCTGTTATCCACTATTTAACCTGTGCCATATAGTCTTTATTCAAATTCCACCATTGCTACACATCAGCTTGTTTATATAAACTATAGTAGTGCTTATCTGTTATCTACTGTGTATCCTGTGCTTGAATGGCTGCCCCCCTGGCTACACAGCAGCTTGTTTATATAAACTATAGTAGTACTTATCTGTTATCTACTGTGTATCCTGTGCTTGAATGGCTGCCCCCATGGCTACACAGCAGCTTGTTTATATAAACTATAGTAGTACTTATCTGTTATCTACTGTGTATCCTGTGCTTGAATGGCTGCCCCCATGGCTACACAACAGCTTGTTTATATAAACTATAGTAGTACTTATCTGTTATCTACTGTGTATCCTGTGCTTGAATGACTGCCCCCATGGCTACACAACAGCTTGTTTATATAAACTATAGTAGTACTTATCTGTTATCTACTGTGTATCCTGTGCTTGAATGGCTGCCCCCATGGCTACACAGCAGCTTGTTTATATAAACTATAGTAGTACTTATCTGTTATCTACTGTTTATCCTGTGCTTGAATGGCTGCCCCCATGGCTACACAGCAGCTTGTTTATATAAACTATAGTAGTACTTATCTGTTATCTACTGTGTATCCTGTGCTTGAATGACTGCTCCCATGGCTACACAGCAGCTTGTTTATATAAACTATAGTAGTACTTATCTGTTATCTACTGTGTATCCTGTGCTTGAATGGCTGCCCCCATGGCTACACAGCAGCTTGTTTATATAAACTATAGTAGTACTTATCTGTTATCTACTGTTTATCCTGTGCTTGAATGGCTGCCCCCATGGCTACACAGCAGCTTGTTTATATAAACTATAGTAGTACTTGTCTGTTATCTACTGTGTATCCTGTGCTTGAATGGCTGCCCCCATGGCTACACAGCAGCTTGTTTATATAAACTATAGTAGTACTTATCTGTTATCTACTGTGTATCCTGTGCTTGAATGGCTGCCCCCATGGCTACACAGCAGCTTGTTTATATAAACTATAGTAGTGTTTCTGAAGCAAACACACCAGTTTTACCAGTGCAGGGCAACAGTACATTATATTGTCTCTACTTTAAAACACGTTAATGTTTTGATGTTACTGTTTCTTTAATGTTTAAATGATTTTCTAGTAGACTTACGGTATGAAGATCCAAATTACAGAAAGACCCCTTATCTGAAAAACTGTGAGCAAGCTCACAGACCGGCCAACACTTGGGAGCCACCCATATTTATATTCCAGTAGGAAACGTGTTCTTAATGCTTCCATCCAGACATAGGATTCCGACTGCTTGTACAAAAAAAAAAAAAAAAAGAAAATAAAAAAGGTGGTTGCCTTTATCCCAATTACTAAATGATTGCTTTACAGGCGGGGTAAAAAAAATTGGGTAAGAGGATGTGTATATCTTATGTAGAGTTTTTTTATTGCAGAAAAAAAAATCAAGAGTACATTTATCCCTGTGACTATTTATTGGCCTATAACTAAAACGACCCAAAAATACAAACGAAAATTAGATTATTAGCTATCAATAAAATATTTATAGCTAATGTCAATAACTAACAACATCATGTTCTTCATATCAATAGCATTAAAGGATAAGTAACCCTTTAAAATAAGGGAGTGTAAAATGAATGAGCGTGCTATTCTAAGCACTTTTCTCATTTACATTCATTATTTTTTTTTTTTATATTCCAAGATATTAAGGGATACATGTACTGTTAATATGAATGGTTACAACAGCGCCACCTACTGGTCTTCTGCTTGGAAAAGATTTTTTTCCCTAAAGGGATCCTGTCATCGGAAAACATGTTTTTTTTCAAAAAGAGCAGCAGCAGCATTCTGCACTGAAATCCTTTTCTCAAAAGAGCAAACAGATTTTTTTATATTCAATTTTGAAATCTGACATGGGGCTAGACATATTGTCAATTTCCCAGCTGCCCCTGGTCATGTGACTTGTGCCTGCACTTTAGGAGAGAAATGCTTTCTGGCAGGCTGCTGTTTTTCCTTCTCAATGTAACTGAATGTGTCTCAGTGGGACATGGGTTTTTACTATTGAGTGTTGTTCTTAGATCTACCAGGCAGCTGTTATCTTGTGTTAGGGAGCTGTTATCTGGTTACCTTCCCATTGTTCTTTTGTTTGGCTGCTGGGGGGGGGGGGGAAGGGAGGGGGGTGATATCACTCCAACTTGCAGTACAGCAGTAAAGAGTGATTGAAGTTTATCAGAGCACAAGTCACATGACTTGGGGCGGCTGGGAAATTGACAATATATCTAGCCCCTTGTCAGATTTCAAAATTGAATATAAAAAAATCTGTTTGCTCTTTTGAGAAATGGATTTCAGTGCAGAATTCTGCTGGAGCAGCACTATTAACTGATTCATTTTGAATTTTTTTTTCCCATGACAGTATCCCTTAAGCAGAAGAACATCAGAGCAGCCTCTTTCTTTCTCCTGACAACTTCCTTGACTACTTGCTGGTCAGACTGGTGGGAAACTGAACAGCAGGTGGCGCTGTTGTAACAAAATTCATTCATATTAACAGTACATGTATCCCTTAATATCTTGGAATTAAACATAAATAAATAATGAATGTACATTGCAAAAAGAATAGCCCCCTCATCAGTTTTACATTCACTTATTTGTAAGGTTTACTTAACCTTTAAAACAATTTGCTACTGAGGGAAGTATTTGTCTACTCCTTTCTGTTCCCAGCAGTGGTGGTTCTGACTGTTGAAACAATGTAGCAGCTGATGAGACCTGTGAAAAGCATGCGAGGCATTTTTAAGAAATAAAGGGGATCATTTAGTGGAAGGTGTTCGAGCACTAAAGGTGCAATTTAAGACTGTTCCTATATATCTCTGTATATAGAGGCTGAAAGATTAATTCCAAGGACATCTGACTATTTAGCAATAGGCCGGCACCAGGGGGACTGACAGAAGTTTAGAAACAGAAGCCAGAATCCATACTTCCAATCCATCTGATGTAAGGGGTCAGGGGGGTCGCAGCTGGCTTATAAACATCCCCAAAATGCAATCTGTTTGGAGACAGGAGGGATCCCTTCTCAGCGTTAAGAGAAACTTGCCCTTCCTCTTTATCCGCTCTTCCTAAAACTCCTAATCAATTATTGATGCCCATTTGGAGGGTAAGTGCTTCGTTTTTCTATAAAGCAGAGACAACTGGCAGACGCTGGAAACCTTTCCGGATGTAACATCATTAATAAGATGTATTTTGAGACTTTTCAAAATAGCCATTAGGCCTTTTATTTTGGAATGACACCCACGGAGAATAAACTCCATCAATGTCAGACGGACGGAAAGAAAAAAAAATAAAATGAAACAAGAAATGAATAGTTCCACAGGCCTGGGCTAAAAACGACTAAAAACCCCCAAATACCAAAATATTCTGAAACCGCTCGAAACAGAGTGTCCGTTGTGCTCGGCATCTCGGCCTCACTTGGCACGACATTAACTGCGGCCCCTCTGCCCTGTTTTCTTTCTTCGCATGCCTAATTGAACAAGGAGGTCAATGTTTTAAAGAGCCCACTGCGATATAAATGAAAGGCTGTTTTCTAATAAAAGGGGTTTTTTTTGCCTAAAAAGTGAGGTAGAATCCAGAGTATTTATCATAGATATATTTATGGGCCTTTAAATAAATGATACATCAGTCCCATCTCCAGTGGAGCTTACAATTCAATACCCCTATTACATTCACACACACTTGGGTGAGTTTTATTAGGAGCCATATAATCTGCCTCTCTGGTTTTGGAGTGTGGGAGGGGCTTGTTGTACCAGGAGGAAACCTGGAAAAACAGGGGGAGAAAATACAAATAGTGCCCTGGCTGGAATCAAACCCAGGGCCCTAGGGTTTGGGTTCGATTCCAGCTTCTACCAGAAAACAGCGCTAAAAGGGCATTTTGAGAGATCGCTCAGGTTAGGGCCATGTATGCACGGATAGATATAGGGTCTCTACCACAGAGGTGTGGGTGCCCAAGGTGAGATTGATGAGTCCCAATGTGAACAAGGCTTACCGTGAGTGGGCAGGTTTGGGTGGATCATGACCATGCATGCACATTCATTGATGCTCTATTGTACTTGTTGGCAAGGCCCACTCAGGCCCAGATTTGTGGAAAGGCCACCAATATCTGAGCCTAGAGCTGCAGGATTTAAGGGGGTTGCTGGAAGTCCAACCACACCCGCATTTGTTCGGAAGCTCTGGGGCTGATCATGAGATATAATAGTTTTTTTAAATTTTCCATGTGCCAATCCCCAGTGCTCCTGACGGATGATGAAAATGTGTGCATGTGCACATGAATGGGGAGGAGAAAGGGGTGACAAACGGCAGCCGGGGGTGGGAACAAAAGGGGCGTTCCGTGATGCAAAAAGGGGCGGAGCTATGTACAGTGACGCAGAAAGGGCCAAAAAAAAGCTAAGTTCTAAGCGAATTGGGGGTGGGCCAAGGGCTTTTTTTAACGGAACTACAAATTTACATTGCCGGTAAATTTTTAATACCGACCCCGACCTTGGCAGGTGTTTTACCGGCTAGGCCGGTAAAATACCGGCCGGATGCCAACCCTAACGGCAGCGGGCCTAGGGGTGCCCTCTATGTAAATCCAGCCCTGGGCCCACTGCCTAATGGTTCCAGGTGACCAGTGTGTTAATACTTGGGACCTTCTGGAGGGCACAACTAATTTCTTTATATAGGGCCCCATGATTACTAATGGTGGCCCTTAAAAGAGAAATGAGACAATGTTAATAGTTGGGTGCTTGCACCAAATAGAAAACGTATGGGCACTGCTATTGATACTCATAGTTCTGGGACTGGTCCATTTGCCAGTTCAGAATCAAACAGGTCCGTCCTCCTGACAGGCACTGGGTGCATTTATTCACCCCCAATCAGGCAAGGCTTACTTGCAGAGGTGACCCTGAACCCCCCTGGGGTAAATATATTCTGGCACTCTATTTAAAAAGTAAGTCCCTGACTCAGGGTAATTCTACGGGTGCCATTTGCACATAACTGACCCCATGAATACATTTATGTAACACAGTAAGCCTATCATAGCCATTGATAGCAGTCTCTGATATAGTTGCACTGCTGGTTCTGACTACTGAAAATGTAGCAGAAGCTACAAGGGTCAATACGGTGGTTCGATGAAGACAGGGCATTGGGCGGGAGCCATATTGACATCAGCATAAAAGATTTCTCTCTGCTCGCTACTCAAACGTGACTGAGCGGATAAACGTATTTACCTTTTCTTAGCGTATTTCTGGCCTCTAATTATATAATTATCCCCTGCTTTGAAGTGAGTAAAACATGCAGATTTTATGCCTGATGCCCGAGATGCTAATAATCACCTCTTTGTATGTGCGATTCACAGCGAATAGTCTAATGTTTGGTGCGTATTGTGCTCGTCTGTTGTGCGAATCTATTGTGCGCTCGCTGCTTGTTTTTTTCTCTTTATAAAAATATTGATTTTACTAAAGCCTCTGTAGTCTACAGAATATATATATAATTATATATAATATCAGAGGCCAAAGCAGAAGGGATTTATGGGTAACTTTGGCTCTGTTATTTATGGATAAAGGGCTTTAAATGTAAACTAAAGGCAAATACATATATGAAAGCATATTCGGTAATATTTACGTATCTGTGTAAGGGGAGCGAAGGGTTAGTTCACCTTTGAATAAACTTAGTTTCCGTATATAGTTTGCAAGTGGTCTTTTTTTGCTTTTTTTCCCCCCATCGGCTCTTGAATTTGGAATTTCATCAGCTGGCTCATTGCTAGGGTCCAATTTAACTTAGCAACCAGGCAGTAGGTTGAAAGACTTGAAGATGAATAGGACAGGGCCCGAAGAGAAGGATAGAGGTTAAAAAGGAACGATAATAAAAATACAATACACAAAAGCCATGAATACCCTGTAAATGATATCCTTATAAACGGTGACTAGTGATGTCATCAGTTATAAACGGAGCTTAGTGATGTCATTTTTGTCACATCATCTATTATATATCATCTATTTATCTATTATCTATCTATATACTGTATCATCTATATATCTATCATCTATCTATCTCTATTATATCTCTTTCTCTTACTCTATCTATCTCTATCTATCATTATCTAGAACAGGGGTCCCCAACCTTTTCCACCCGTGAGCAAAATTTGATGTAAAAAGAGTTGGGGAGCAACACAAGCATCAAAAATGTTCCTGGGTGGTGCCAAATAAGGGCTGTGATTGACTATTGGTAGCCCCTATGTGGACTGGTAGCCTACAGGAGGCTCTGTTTGGCAGTACATCTGGTTTTTATACAACCAAAACTTGCCTCTAAGCCTGAAATTAAAAAATAAGCTCCTTCTTTGAGGCCACTGGGAGCAACATCCAAGGGGTTGGAGAGCAACATGTTGCTCACGAGCTACTGGTTGGGGATCACTGATATAGAATCTATCTATCGTCTATATAACCTCTCACTCTCCACACTGAGTCTCTTTTTAGAAAGACCCAGAAATGTTGTTGTGAGCACAAGATCTTTAACAGCCTGGCCATGCAATAAAGTGATGTATATGCCTCGTCTTTTGGGTTATGTTTAGTTGATGTTGGTTGACGTTGCTTTGTGAGCTTTACTCTGAGCCTTGTCCATTATGGGTGCCCTCCATGACCTTCCCTTACAGAGGCCCTGGCACTGCCAATCAGGAGCTGCCCAGCTGTTCCTCAACCAACACTTGTAGGTAAAGTCAACAACTGGTGATCATTGGTCTGTTTATAATGGGCTCCCCCAGACACAATGTGTCTCCATGGATGCCCTGCCTCAAGTCACTGTTAAGTTTACAGCATGTTACCAGGGAAAGCAGTTGCCTTGGGCAGATCAATAGTCAGGTCACACAAGCCTAGGCTAGAAAAGCAGATAAATAGCTTGTCGTTATTTGACTTTTCCATGCCTGGAGGCTTGAACAGACCATTCAGGTCAAAGAGAAAAGCTTAGTGCTGGGAAGCCAAATGGCCTGGAGTGGAAAATTGACTCCGTGATTGGCATCTTCCATTGTCTGACCCAACGGAGAGGCAAGAGGGCACCATAGGGACAGGGATAGTCTGTTCCGCTACACAAATCAGCTGCATTTATGGAATTAATAAAACAGCTTGTGCCACTACTTCCAGGTTGTTCTCTAGTGAATCACATTCTTTGAATGGAGTAGAGACAGTCAAATTGTTATCTGTTTAAATGCAGTTTAGAATGTATTTGTTGTTTCTCCTCCCTTAAATGCTTGGACTTTTCCATTACTGGCCATGAATAAGTAGCCATGCTGCCGGCCAGGCTGTACCACTAGATTTCAATAAGAACAATGGAAATTCATCTGAAACCAAGTCAGTAACCCCAGCACAAAAATCAGCTTAAAGAATGCAAGAGGAATTCATTTGTGTTTCCATTAGACTGATACCCAGGAAAATAAAAGACATTTATTGTCTAGTATTAAACTCTATACCCTTGATCTTGTTGGGATCCTGGGAGTTGTACTGTATATAGTTCAGCAGCAATTTGGAAAGCAGAGGTTCAGTTTTGGCCACATGATGGATCGGTTATTTGGAAGACATTTATTTTATTTTTATAGACATGCACAGACTACAGCAAGAGAACATGGTTTTAATTTGCTGGATGCGCTTGGATCCAATTACAAAAGGTCAAAAAAGCAGAAGGTTGATCTGTGCTGGTCACATTCTGACTCCAAAATAAATACGTTCAAGGCAATCATTGGGCATCTGAGTTTGTTTCTGCTACCGAGCAAACAATTTAGTGATAAGTGGGGGGTAATGTAGTAACAGGGGTACACTTTGCTCCATGTCTAGTTGCCCATGTCAACCAATCAGGTGCTTGCTTTCTAAATGCAGACCCATGAACTCTACCTGCTGATTGGTTGCTTTGATTTTATCAAAAACAAAAAAAAAGGAGACAGAGGCTACATAGATTGATTGACATTGATTGGCAAAAATAGGCACAAAGTTCTTTGTTTTGTGCACTTTGTACTGATGGCTGTGAGTTGCCCCTTTGGCTCCAGAAAAGATTGCATAGACCTATGCCTTTCCCATGAATACAGCACCCACCAGTGTTCAACGGAGCTGTATTCATGAGTGGTGGGTTAGGGGTCGTAAGTGGACATCATGTAAGGGATGGCCAACAGGTGTAAGGTAGGGAGCCCTGTACTTGCCTCCTGCCTATGGCATACAGTGCTCCCTTGTATGTTGGGCTCGGCACAGCAGTTCTTACAGGCGCAATATTGAGATGAAAGATAGACCGACACATAGACAGACAGAGACATATAGCAAATGCATTTACAAAAATAACTAAAATTATTTAAAAATCTGTTGCCCCTTTAATTTCACTTGCTAAATAGAAGTTGCCACTAAGGGGCAGCAGCAGTTAAATGAAAAGCTGGACAGTTGTTTAAAGTGATACCTGTGAACATTGTCTCCTGCAGCACCTGTATCCCTCACTTATCTTAATCTTCAGCTATGGGTGCATTTAAAGGGCATGCAAAGGCAAAAAAAAATAAAATCCCATTTTTACTTTCTTAAATGAAAAAGAAATCTCCAATATACTTTAATTAAAAAAATGTGTACTGTTTTTATAAGAAACCTGACTGTATGCAGTGAAATTCTCCCTTCATTTACTGCTGTGGATAGGAATTGTCAGACGGTCCCTAACTGCTCTGCAGGGAAACAATCATACTTATGAACAGCAGGGGGAGCCCCCGCCTTACTTCCCAGCCATACAGAACTCAAGCAGCTTTGTTTGTTTCCCTGTAGAGCAGTCGGAGACTGTGTAGAGATTTGTATTGGATTTTATTTTTGCCTTTACATCCACTTTACTGTTTCCAACTCCAGCTGCAGGGACAAAGATCATGGAGCCAGATTTAAATAGATAAACTGGAGGATTATTTTGCTGCAGCCACTGGTTCTGCAGAGTTGGAGAAAGTTTGTATTAAACAATACAAAAACTATAAAATCCACATTAGATTACATGACAACACAGGACCCAGTGCAGTCTGTATATTCTGATTATTAATCAGTCTTGCTGTATCGGCTTCTGGCAGATATTTGACTTGTGCTTTTTTGATCATTTATGACGATCCCTAAGCAGCCCAGACCACACTGAGCATGTGCACAGTCTTGGTCTTGCAAAGATGTATAACAAAGTTACAAGATGGAGACTCCCTGTGGCCAACTTTGAAAGCATAAATCATTTATTTGATTAGACTTGTGGTGCAGTAAATTCATGTTTATGTTTAGTATACAAAATACAGCATTTCTAGCCTTATTCTATTTTAGACTTTACTTCCCCTTTAAAGTCAGGATACAGTGGGGCTGATGCCAGAGAAAGGTGTCCATTCCCCATCCAGATGCCCCTTGGTTTCTGTTCCAGCAAATATCAACTTTTATGATTTGGGGTACAATGCAATTAGCCGTCAGGGTCTTTCCTGCATTAAAACAAAGGTTGGAAATGTGCGGCACTTTGATTCCAGTAAGATGCGCTTCCCATTCCCAGACACACAACCTCCAGGACTTCATCCCCCCAGATCGATAACTATGAGCTCATTTGCCCTGACCGACTCCGTGTGATGAGCCCCGGATACAAGGAAGTCTAGATAAGAGCAGAAATGCATTTGGGCTGTAGGGACGGTGATGGGGGAGTGGTGACAAAGGTCATTTAAAGGGAAAATAACAAGTTGGTCTCATATATACAGTAAATAAGTAGAACAAACAAGCATTTCTAGCCAGAGTTGGACTGGGACACCAGGGGCCCACCCAAAAACCCTAGACCAGGGGCCCACTCTCAGTACTATTATTCTTCCTCTCCTCACTCAACCTCTATTCCCCTAGTCTCTTTTCTTTACATACTATAATCTATTATTCCATCTATTTAGCCTCTTTGTTCTCATAGAATTAAGGCACAGGTCTAACAATTACACCTGGGCCCACTGGGAGTTTTCCTGGTATCCCGGTGGACCAGTCCGACACTGTTTTTAGCCCACAGATATTCATCACAAAGAATTCAGAGAAAAATCAAGAATTGCTTCAAGGTCTAATGGTGAAGGGGGCCCCACACCTGAAGGTAGACTTTAGTGAAATGTATGGTGAATGTTGATGTTCTCAATATAAATTGCAACGGGAGGTCACAAAAATGGCACCTTTTGTTCTCATACAGATCACTTGAGTGAAAGGCAGTTGCGTGTGTCTAACATTGGAACCGATATATATCAATAAGGAACATTGGATCCTAGACCTCCTGTAGCCGATTAGAGCAATAGAAACATGACTAGGATGGGCCATTAGAGAGTTCAGTGACTACAAGGTCAAATTGTAACCAATAGTAATGGGCGATTCTGTGCCATTTCGCTTCGCGGAAAAATTTGTGAAACGCGGAAAAATTTGCGAAACAAATTGAAGTCAATGGGCTTGACGATTTTGACGCGAGCGACAATTTTTATACGTACGACTATTTTGTCCAAATGTATTAAAGTGAATGGGCAGTTTCAAGGTCCCTGCAACAACAGTCAGAGAAACCTGCACACGGCATGTTTTTCTGCCCATTCATCATGGAAGTGTGAAGGCCGCCCAAACAGCTTGATGGTGTTTACCTTTAGTAATGCCATTAGAATGTTACCAGGGCTAGACCAAATAAGAGCTTTAGAAAGTTCTCAGGACTAAATGAACTTGTAGACAATAAGAGCTTAAGAAGGTTCACAGGGCTTGACCAACTTGTAGCAAAGAAGATCTTTAAAAGGTCCCCGGGTCTAGACCAACTTGTAGACAATAAGAGCTTTAGAAGGTTCCTAGGGCTAGACCAATCTATATACAATAAGAGGTTTAGAAGGTTCCCAAGTCTAGATCAACTTATAGACAATAAGAGCTTTAGAAGGTTCCCAGGGCTAGACCAACTTGTAGACAATTAGAGCTTTAGAAAGTTCTCAGGGCTAGACCAACTTGTAGACAATAAGAGCTTTAGAAGGTTCCCAGGTCTAGACCAACTTGTAGACAAACTTTAGAAGGTTCCCAGGGCTAGACCAACTTATAGACAATAAGAGCTTTAGAAGGTCCACAGGACCAGAACAACTTGTAGCCAATATGAGTTTTTGAAGGTTCTCAGGACTAGAACTATGATCTAGGACAATGATCTTCATTGGAGCCTCACAGTCCTAGTGTAACCTGAACCCAATCAGAGCAACAGAACATTCACAGGAGCCAACTGTGCCCATTGTCACAGGACTCAACCTGTAGCCACACTGGAGCATTCTCAGGACTACACTAAATGCTGTGGATTTTTTTAAGGACCCTCACATTATCTGTTGTTCTGTCTCCCTGATGGGTAAGGGTTAAATCATTGACAGTTAGAAAGCAATAGTTAGAATGGATTTGGTCTCTGCAGGGAGGCCACATTCTCTGCTCCCCACATCAATTTGCTCCTGAGGGTTTTGCCTTTGAAGAGATCAAAGCAAAAAAATTAAGGCTACAGTAGCCCTTCCACCTCCACAATCCAGATTATGGCCCAGGTTCATCTAAGAGCATTCGATTTGAGCCATGTACTGTATTTAGTGGAATTTTGGCTAGTAACGGTGGCACCGGAACGGTTGCTAGCTAAGGATGCTGGGAGTTGGAGTACACATGGTTATCTATTGATTTAACAAGCATTAGTTATGATGTTTCCAATATCTCAGTAAGTGATATAATTTCATTCTTAAATCCGACTGCAGGACTGGAGAGATTGGGCGGTGCGTGGGGCGGGGTGGGCGGCTGGGGAGTCTTCTTCTGGTGAGATCATGTTTAATTGACTCTTTGGCAGATGTCAGGCGCATTTATTCATTATTACCTGCCTCCATTTCCCACTGCCGTCCCCCCAGGGGCCCCACAGAGTACATGTGATGATGTCATCAGACGGGAGTGAGGCTCACTGAAGGGATTGGGGGTTCAGCCTCGGCCAACTCCAAAGTTCTGATGGTTGAACGAGTTACTTCTCTCTGAAACAATATATCTTTTTTTATTATTATTTTATTATTATTTATATAAATTTCCCTAACTTAAAGGGCATATTAACCTCAAAATAAAAATATTCCTTCTGCAAGAAATTGTAATATAACTATAGTAGTTCCGGGGGCTTGGGTTGTGGTCTCTGACTGCCCCTCACTGTCATTCCCTGGGTTACTGCCAAGTAAATGCCTTAAACTGTTGTTTCTTAAAGGGCCACTATATCTACATTTCCCCCTTTGGGTTTGTCTAATGGAATATCACTAAGTTTTTAGCTGGTCTTGCACTTTCAGCCTTGTCTTAACTGCCATTTTCTCTAAAAGTGGCCGTACATGGGGCCCATAAAAGGTGGCGATGGGCAGAGTCGGCATCTCTTGTCAGCCCATGTATGGGGTCCTCCAGTGGTTCTACCCATCTGATATCTGCCCCAAAATCAGGCAGGTTTTGACCGGGCAATTTTGAAGATCCTGTTAGAGCAGCGCTGACTGCACATTGGGACATAGAGAGGAGAGGCAGCAGGAGGGCCCAGCAATCTGTATCCTTTAATGAGAAAGGAGAGTCAGCAGGAGGGCCCTGTAATCTGTATCCTTTAATAAGAAAGGAGAGGCAGCAGGAGGGCCCTGTAATCTGTATCCTTTAATAAGAAAGGAGGGCCCAGCAATCTGTATCCTTTAATAAGAAAGGAGAGGCAGCAGGAGGGCCCAGCAATCTGTATCCTTTAATGAGAAAGGAGAGTCAGCAGGAGGGCCCTGTAATCTGTATCCTTTAATAAGAAAGGAGGGCCCAGCAATCTGTTTTCTTTAATAAGAAAGGAGAGGCAGGAGGGCCCTGTAATATGCATCCTTTGAGAAAGGAGAGGCAGCAGGAGGGCCCTGTAATCTGTATCCTTTAAAAAGAAAGGAGAGGCAGGAGGGCCCTGTAATCTGTATCCTTTAATAAGAAAGGAGTGACCGCAGGAGGGCCCAGCAATCTGTATCCTTTAATAAGAAAGGAGCGACAGCAGGAGGGCACGGGCTATATAATGTTGGGGCACCAATTGTTGCAGGATGTCCAACCAGTAATTTGGTCCAACCAAACTTCCATCAATAATGATTTCTGTTGCCTTAGCAACCCCCCCACCCTGTTTGCTCCGGTCCTGTACAGAGATGCCATAAAACTGTACTAAACACAATTCAGCAGGAACAGCCTCCTGTTTTTGTTCATAGTACAGTGAGATCCAAAAACCAGCCCTGTATAATCACATATGTATATATAAATATATATTGATAATGGGGACCTGCAAATGCCGCTGCCTCTCTAATGGCCGGCCAATGAATGCGCTGAGGTTTAATGTGCCCACGAGCTCATTCCAGGAGCCGAGACGCTGCCCCTGATTCATCACATTATTCTGAGCCAATCGACTGGCAGGATCATGTTGCTATTGATCTGAATGGTAAGAGGTAGGAGAGACCAGGGACCGGAGGTTTCAGACAATTCCAAGGGCAATGGGAACAATGAGAAAACCATAGATTATTCATCAGCTGCTACACTCAATAGGCCAATCTATTCATATCCTTCATCCCCAGTTTAATTCTTTTATCCTTTAATCCCCAACTTCCCTTCTTGTTTTTCCCCCATCATATTTAATTCTTAGTTTTCTTTAACCCTTTGCTGGCACCTCTTCCATAAGCCCAGTGTAATCCCCCCATAATGTACCCCTGGAACCCCAATATTTCTATATAACTGTAACCTTGTTATGAGCTAAGGAGGCCCAGTTTAAAGGCCAGTTAGAGGGAGATTTGGGGCGAGTGCTTATTTGTACCCTGGGTACCCCTGGAACTATAGCAGGGTGACACCCCAATGTTTCTATATATCTGTAACCTTGTTATGAACTAAGGGGGCCCAGTCTGAAGGTCAGTTAGGGGGAGATTTGGGGTGAGTGTTTATTTGTGCCCTGGGTACCCCTGGAACTATAGCAGGGTGACTTGTTACCCCAATATTTAGTTGTGCCCTCGGTACCCCTGGAATTATACAAGCGCAACTGGAAATCTCCAGATCTAGAGGGTTGCCAGTCTGTAAGGTAAATGCCCCCCTATAACAACAATTCAGGGGGATCCGTAGTTCTCCCCTGTACAGAATGTTATACTGAGAATAACGGTGACATAAGGTTTCGTTTTTTCCTGCCCCTCACTAATCCCCCTTCAAGGAGAAGTGTGGGCGCCAGTTAAAGGAAAGAAGTGTCCGATTGGGAGACCAGTATTATCCAATGACAGAACTCGGTGAGGCCCAGTCACTGTAGAATTGGCTTTCTATTGGCTTCGCTCTCACTGTAGAGGGGTGAAATAGTGAAGGAAGGGGCTTATTAACTAGAAATAGACTTGTGACATCTGTGAATTTATATTCAGGGAACTCGGGCCACTCCCAAACGTAACACTTCCATTTCAATGGGGGATTTAGTTTCCTTCTCCAACCCAATCAGTTGTCAGCCAAGGGTGAAGTCTGGAAGCAGTAACCTCGGATTTCTTCCCTAGCAACCTGGGGGGGGGGCCATAGTCTCTTCTACAAAACTGGGTGTGACAAATACAAGTTCTATCAAATAACTCAAGCTGAGCATTCCAGTTTTCCTCCAATTTCCTTGGCAGAACAGAGGGTTGGGCTCAGCCCACAAGCAGCAAATAGTCCAGGATCTGAATACCCAAAGTCAAGCTGATTTCCAACTGGCTTTATAGTCCTATATGTCATCTCATGTGCATTAATGTTTGTTCTATATGAAATTATCCCATAAACCCTATAAAAAAAAACCCGATAAATGTTAGCGATGCTGCGGGGCAGGTAGAACATATTTGACAAACCCATTACATAAGCGTCGGCAGGGAATTGACCCGTAACAGGACCCCTGTAATAAGAAAATGTCACCACTTTAATTAGTAAAACAATCATTTCAAAGCAGCCCAATATTGAGCTCTACAGCGGTAACAATAACGGTGTTCATTTGGCGCCATCTGCTGGTAAAATGAATGAACTGCACACACCACAATATACAGGATAATGTTATAAAAGCTGCTGCTACTATTGGTCTGTGCCGTGTTTAGTAAAGGCCTTTTATTACATTAAGAAGGTGCTGTTCTTGTCTACATCTATATATATATATATATATATATATATATACACACACACACACATACTCTTGTAAAGTCCAAATGAACATTTTTAATGGCCTGGGCTTTCACAGTGTATCAGTCTGTAAGAAAAGTGTGCACTGCTGGTTCTGACTACATGCATCATAGCACAAGGCAGCTGTTTAACAGACCTTTTAAAAAAACAAAAAAACTGCAAATTATTGTGGGAAATGGTGTCTAGAGGTGAGTTACCTTGTTTCAAGAGTCACAACCAGCAGTGCAGAAAGGGGCAGACTAATTCTGCTTTCATTTACATTTAAAACCATTGAAACCAGTGTAATTAATGTATAATGGAAAAAAAAAACTCAATAGGGCGACCGCTCTTCCCTCTCTGGTCACTAGGGGGCACCTGGGAATTATTATAATTAGCCGACAGATTCCTTTGCTCCCCGGCATTCTATATTTAAGTACTTTCCCATGGAAATGCGCCGGCCGCTCGCTTCTCCCTCCCATGATAAATACAATCCCAGATGTGACACTCGCCGCCCCCCCAGTGCACATGAGCCGGAGACGTATAGACTTATAGTTGTGTCACGGCTCAGCAATGTTATTGTATGTGCAGCGTCTCACGCCGACTCAGGAGATCTTCTCCCATTTCACACGAGATCCTTCGCCTCACTGTGTATTGGGGTCACTCGCTAAATACACCCACTATTCATATACTGTGCAGCCACTGGGACAGAATGTTCTGTTATACAGATAGCTAGAATCTCAGCTGCCATAAAGCAGGACAGGACTGCTGCTTACAATGGGGATCAGATAGGATCTGTGCAGCCACTGGGACAGAATGTTCTGTTATACAGATAGCTAGAATCTCAGCTGCCATAAAGCAGGACAGGACTGCTGCTTACAATGGGGATCAGATAGGATCTGTGCAGTCACTGGGACAGAATGTTCTGTTATACAGATAGCTAGAATCTCAGCTGCCATAAAGCAGGACAGGACTGCTGCTTACAATGGGGATCAGATAGGATCTGTGCAGCCACTGGGACAGAATGCTCTGTTATACAGATAGCTAGAATCTCAGCTGCCATAAAGCAGGACAGGACTGCTGCTTACAATGGGGATCAGATAGGATCTGTGCAGCCACTGGGACAGAATGCTCTGTTATACAGATAGCTAGAATCTCAGCTGCCATAAAGCAGGACAGGACTGCTGCTTACAATGGGGATCAGATAGGATCTGTGCAGCCACTGGGACAGAATGTTCTGTTATACAGATAGCTAGAATCTCAGCTGCCATAAAGCAGGACAGGACTGCTGCTTACAATGGGGATCAGATAGGATCTGTGCAGCCACTGGGACAGAATGTTCTGTTATACAGATAGCTAGAATCTCAGCTGCCATAAAGCAGGACAGGACTGCTGCTTACAATGGGGATCAGATAGGATCTGTGCAGCCACTGGGACAGAATGTTCTGTTATACAGATAGCTAGAATCTCAGCTGCCATAAAGCAGGACAGGACTGCTGCTTACAATGGGGATCAGATAGGATCTGTGCAGCCACTGGGACAGAATGTTCTGTTATACAGATAGCTAGAATCTCAGCTGCCATAAAGCAGGACAGGACTGCTGCTTACAGTTATGTAGAGAGGGATATTCTGAGACAATTTTCAATTCAGTCCAATTGGTTTTCATTTGTTATTATTTGTCGTTTTTGGAGTTATTTAGCCTTTTATTCAGCAGCTCTCCAGTTTGGAATTTCAACCATCTGGTTGCTAGGGTCCAAATTCCCCTAGCAACCATGCACTGATTTAAATAAGAGACTGGCATGTGAATAGGAGAGGCCTGAATAGAAAGATGAGGAATAAAAAGTACAAATTACAATACATTTGTAGCCTTACAGAGCATTTGTTTTTATATGGGGACAGTGACCCCCCATTTAAAAGCCAAATAATTTAAAAGCTATATAAAATAAACAATGAAGACCAATTGAAAAGTTGCTTAGAATGAGCCATTCTATAACATACTAAAAGCTAACTTAAAGGTGAACCATCCGTTTAAAGGAGACCTCTCTCCTGCACAGTGTTACCCCTGATTGCATCCCCTCTAGAAATACTGAGCGCACATGCAGAGTCAGCGCAGCGGAGCTCACGGACGCCATCTTTGTTGCTTTTATATTCTTCGTTACGTGAGCAGTTTATCGGCAAATGCGCAGTTGGAAAACTTCGGGCGACTTAGGAAAACGAATCCTGCTGGTGACTACGATTCTAGCCAGTGTGAAGGCAGTTTGGGAGATTCGACAACCAAAGAAGAGGAGATTAGTCACCCAAAGAAGAGGAGATTTGTCGCCGGGCGACTGAATCTCCCCAAATCTCCACGTGTGTCTCTGCCCTTAAAGGAACAGTTCAGTGTAAAAATAAAAACTGGGTAATTAGTCTGTTCAAAATAAAAAAATGTATCTAATATAGCTAGTTAGGCAAAAATGTAATGTATAAAGGCTGGAGTGAGTGGATGTATAACATAATAGCCAGAACACTACTTCCTGCTTTTCAACTCTCTAACTCTGAGTTAGTCAGTGACTATAAGGGGGGCCACATGGGACATAACTGTTCAGTGAGTTTGTAATTGATCCTCAGCATTCAGCTCAGATTCAAAAGCAACAGTTATGATCCATGTGGCCCCCCTCAAGTCTCTGATTGGTTACTGCCTGGTAACCAATCAGTGTAAACCAAATGAGCTGAAAAGCAGGAAGTAGTGTTCTGACTGACATGTTATATATCAAATCACTCCAGCCTTTATACATTACATTTTTGGCTAACTAACTATATTAGATACATTTTTTATTTTGCACAGCCTATCTATTTACCCAGTTTTTATTTTTATACTGAACTGTTCCTTTAAGAGCAATGGTATTCTGGGTTATTTTCAGTGTTTTTTTTTGTTTTAAATAGCCCAGACTTCCCTTCTCTTTATAAACATATAGAGCCACACGTAGAGCCACCTGCAAATAACTTTCCACTTAAAGTTGCCTGTGGATCTGCCATGGGGTTAAACATGTCCATACACATCAATAGAGACATCAACTGAACAGCGCCACCTAATGGTAAAAGAATAAAACAGTGTATAGATATAGAGAGAGAGCAGAGCTGTATAAATAATATTCTGTTACTGGTTAAGGGACAGCAGGGGGCGCCATTGCCCCACTCAGAGGTTTCCCAGTTCCAGACAATGATCCTGAGCCTTAGAAGCAATTCCAGGAATGTGCACTTGGCCCTGCCATAGACTATTTAAGGAAACCCACTACAGACAGCTGCTGATAGAGTGTCAGCGAGAGGCCACAAACACTGACTTGCTGAATATTTGTCCATCTGAATAACAAACAGAGGGGTTTGAGGGGCTGCCGGGCCCAGGGCTGAATCACAGCCTAAATATAATCCTATAACATATACAGGTCGCCCGTTCCCTTGTTCTGCTGTATCTCCCATTATCCCACTTCTTCCATAAATACATTCCTGACATTCCTACCCAGGGGTCTGTGTCTTACGCCTGCTGCTCCATATTCAGCAACAGAGGTCTGTCCTTTGATACATACTATATATATATATATATATATATATATATATATATATATATATATATATATATATATATATATATACTGTATATATATATATATACTGTATATATATATATATATATATATATATATATATATAGATATATATATATATATATATATATATATATACACATATATATATATATATATCTATATATATATATATATCTATATATATATATCTATATATATATATATATATATATATTTATTTATTTATTTATTTGGGATGTGGTTCGGGATTCTGCCTTTTTCAGCAGGATGATTCGGATTTGGCCAAATCCTTATTCCCGGCCGGACCGAATCTGAATCCTGATTTGCATATGCACAAAACAAGGAAGTAAAAAATGTTTTCCCCTTCCCACCCCTAATTTGCATATGCAAATTAGGAGGCGGATTCAGTTCGATATTCGGCCCAATCTTTCGCGAAGGATTGGGGGGGGTTTGATCGAATCCAAAATAGTGGATTCGGTGCATCCCTAATATATACGTGATCTGCATATGTTCTCCGGAGCTGCCATACTGCAATCAGCATAATAGGAAATAGGTGTAGAGACAATTACTCTGAACAAGCTTTGCTTGTTCTTCTCTTCCATTACACCCACTATAAAACCTACAAATTCACATCAAGTCCATGTAAGAGACCTGGGTCAGAGAACCCGGAGTTTCAGGTGAAACGCATCTGTTCGCTACGAGAAACCGCGGTGTGAAAATAGATGCGCCGGGAAGAACAGATTCAGGAAAAGCCTTTTGGGAAGAATGTGTCTATTATTCCTCTTATGTAAACAGCTCTCCATATTTATCAAGCGCTCGCTCTGCTCTCTCGTTATTCAGCTGCTCAATCAACTGCACTCCTATTAAAGGGCAAGTAAAGCCAATGCTCTGCCTCCTATAAATGATGCATTAGGAGTCCTAATACACTTACCTGTACATCATTCTCTGTATATCTTTATTGATACTATTGAGAGGGAGCTGCCATACCGTTTCCCTTGACACAGAATATCCCCCGGCAATGAAGTTATTCCGTGGTGGAACCACTGCCCATAGAAACCGCTAGAACCCCAGGGACGTATTTTCTGCAATGCCCCATAAAGTATTAATAACTCTTATTTCTTTGAAGCAGAAGAATAAAGTGAAATAGCGGGTAATTGGCTCCAATGCAGCTTTCTAGATAATAACGACTGGAAAATCATTTCTTATCTCATTTAGCCTCAGATACAAATTGTGTTTTCTACCCTTCATATGATATATATATAAAAAAAAACAAAAAAAAAAACAATTATATATTTATATATATATATATTTTTTTCTCTATTTTCTCTATTTTCTCTTTTGCTTTTTTAAAGCTTTTCATTTAATAAAATGAAATCTCATTCTAAGCCCAGTATACATTCATTCTAGGGAGGCACCAAATCCACTATTTTGGATTCGGCCGAATCCCCTGCCGAATACTGAAGCAAATCCTAATTTGCATATGAAAGGAGAAAAGGAAAAAGTGGAAACATTTTTTTTTTACTTTCTTGTTTTGTGACGAAAGTCAAGTGATTTACCTTCCCTGCCCTCATTTACATATGCAAATTAGGATTCGGATTCAGTTCAGCCAGGCACAATGATTCGGCCGAATCCTGGATTTGTTGCATCCCTAATTCATTCCTCATTTTCGTTGGTTCTAAAGCAATGCCACAGTTATTATATCACTCAAATGAATGTTCAATTTAAGGGGGCACATCAGACTTTCAGCATTATGTGTTGTTTCTGTGCTACCGAGTCATAATTAGCGATGGGCGAAGTTCTCCCGGCGAAAAAATCACGGAAAGACATCATGAAATGGTAAAGTTTCACGAAAAAAATCATGACATTGAAATTTTCACAAAAAAAAACCGTGAAAATCGGAAATTGATGCCCGCGTCCAAGCTGAAGCTGGCGTTAAAGTCGATGGGCATCCGAATAGTGGTGACGTGCGCTGATTTTGATGCGAGCGACTTTTTGGACGTGCATCCAAAAAAATTGATGCTGCCGAATTTCCCCAGGACATTTGTGAATTTATCCGCCGGCGGTGAAATGCGGAAATTTACCGTGAATTTGTGCCAGGCGAATTTATTCGCCCATCGCTAATCATAACCAGCACCAGAACATCTCACACACAACTGCAATGGCTGCTTGCGTCCGAACCCATTCATTTCCAGCGGTTCTGATCAAATAAAGGGGCGTCTGTATTACAGAGAACTGTATGTGGCTTCAGCAGCAGTGAGGTTAAAGAGTCCAGAAGTTATTTAGTCAGAGCCGAAGTTGCCTCACGAGGAAACTTCGGAAAATGAAGGGATCCGAGTGCCATCCTGCCGGCTTGAATCTAGATTCTACCTGGCGGGAAGGCAGTTTGGGGAGATTAGTCGCCCGAGGAAGAGGCGATTTGTCGCCCGAATCTTCATGCGTGTCTCTGCCCTTAAAGTTCCTCCTCATAGAGCGGTCTTCTTCGTTCTTCTGCGGTGACGGCTTCTTCGTTTTTTGCCGTCTGCAGAATGGCCCACTGAGAACCAGAAATTCCCTGGACCCGATACAACTCCCCCCATGCCCCGCTGATGGCGGCCCGAAACAGACGTTACAAAGTTCAGAATCCCAAGGGGAAAACGTTTCAGTGTATCCATTAGATAACGGTCACACTTATATTGGTAGATTCTGTTTTCTGCCACTAGGTGGAGCTTGCCATGAAAACTGTAATACTTCCAATATCCTTGACAAATGGCATTGCTGCAAAGATACAGCTGCGCTCTCAGTCCCCTCCGGATCACACATTTACCCAGTTTACCAATTTAACCTTCTACTTAGGTGAGCGCCTCAGTTCTAAAGCCCACGATGGGCAGTTGCGTTTCGGAACAGTTTCGCCCACCTTAGGCAACATCTTTACCCAGAATCCTTTGCTAGTTTCCAATCAACTGCGTGTGCAACATTGCAATAAAGGATCTGAACCTCGAATGTGCTGGAAGCTGCTTTGTGTGTAAATATATATATATATATATAAATAAAATGTGTGTTAATATCACACCAGGAAACGTCGCTTTCCCCTTTAAACCGTTTTATTCCTGAATTTCCCTTTAGCTTCTACAAGATCTAAATATTTGAGCAAGTGTTTAAACAGGAGAGACTGCGATGGACGATATCCGGGGTCTCACTCGCCTCACATTTTCCTGGAACGCTCAATCCCTTTGGAGCAAAGAGAATTCAGGAAACGGGACCTGCAGCAACGCTCTGATAGGGGTTTATATGGACTTGGAGGAGTCGGATTTTATTCAGTGAGGGGTAAACATAATATTACTGAATATTTGCATAAAAGCTCAGGCCTGTCTCTGCATCACAGGAGCCCCCTATTGGTGATGGGACGTATTTATTATATATGACATGGTCAGTCGCAAGGAGTTTGGCTCTCACTGTGATACTGGGAGTTGCAGCTGGAGGGTCCCCACTGGACTCATTACATTTATTTCTTAGATGGGGCCCCAGGTTCCCAGCAATGCCCAGGGGCCCCTCACCTGTTATTAAGACTATGGGGTTATGGTGGGATTTCCTTTTTTGTCCATAGTGAGAGTTTGTAGCAGAACTTGGCAAGTCCTGGCCCTGTGATTCATCAGACTGGAAGAGATGAGTTTATTATAAACACAAACCCTCCTCCCAGAATGCTTTAGCAATGTGAGCCTATTGTTTATTTCTGTGGCCAATGGAGTGTAGGAGCGGCAGGGAGCCAATGTTGCTTGTGGGGCTCATTTACTGCCCCAATTTAACCATGTTTTTCCCGCAATCCCAGAATGCTGCACTTTTGCATCACTGCCCTCCAGTTTAGTTCAGGCTTAATGCACAGGTGTATTGTAATTCATTGTTGGAGGTGCTGCCATCAAGGGGATACAGGGGGAACTGCAGTCACATGGCAAAGTGTCATTCATTGTTGAAAGGAGGGGCAGGGCTTGTGGGGAGTGGGTGTGGCTTGAAAGTGGATGGAGCTTTTACACCAGGGTTGCCAGTTTTCCAGCCAAATTGGGCTACTAATTTAAAGCCCAGGCCAGTTTTGAACTTACAAACTAGCCAAGGTATGGATTTGGGCTACTTTTTGGGCCGTTGGCTGGTTTGTACTTTGGAAACCAGCCAAAGTTTTTTTCTTGCCTTAAAGTGAAACTGTCATGGGAAAAAACATTTTCTCAAAATAAATCAGTTAATAGTGCTGCTCCAGCAGAATTCTGCACTAAAATCCATTTCTCAAAAGAGCAAACAGATTTTTTTATATTCAATTTTGAAATCTGACATGGGGCTAGACATATTGTCAATTTCCCAGCTGCCCCTGGTCATGTGACTTGTGCCAGCACTTTAGGATGGAACTGCTTTCTGGCAGGCTGCTGTTTTTCCTTCTCAATGTAACTGAATGTGTCTCAGTGGGACATGGGTTTTTACTATTGAGTGTTGTTCTTAGATCTACCAGGCAGCTGTTATCTTGTGTTAGGGAGCTGCTATCTGGTTACCTTCCCATTGTTCTGTTGTTGTTGCTGTTGCTGCTGGGGGGGGGGAAGGGAGGGGGGTGATATCACTCCAACTTCAGTACAGCAGTAAAGAGTGATTGAAGTTTATCAGAGCACAAGTCACATGACTTGGGGCAGCTGGGAAATTGACAAAATGTCTAGCCCCATGTCAGATTTCAAAATTGAATATAAAAAAATCTCTTTGCTCTTTTGAGAAATGGATTTCAGTGCAGAATTCTGCTGAAGCCGCACTATTAACTGATTCATTTTGAAAACATTTTTTTTTCTCATGACAGTATCCCTTTAATGCGCCAAACCTGCGTCTCCCAATGCATGTTGGGTAATGTAGTTTTTGTTTAACAATTTGCCGACTGCCAAGTTTAATGTAAGACTTCAATACCCAGCATGCAATGGGACTGACTTGTGTAGAAGTCGGCAGTTACCAGATTTGGGGTTTTGTACCCCCAGTCTCCCGTCACTCTTAAGCCTTCTCACAGTCTCCGGTCACTTTCCTCAATTTTAGACAATTTTGGGGCAAAAATCTGCTGGCCAGCAAAATGTCTAGAGGTTTAACAAATATTTATTGAAATTGTGTAAGAATTACGGGGCCCTTCTACCTCTGTCCCATTTTGCTTCATGGAAAAATTTGCAAAAGAGTAAAAATGAGACTTCTTTTTCACTGCACATATTGTGCTATTTTTTGGCTACTTTTGAAGTGCCTCTTGGCTAGTTTTGGGCAGTTTGTTTAAGCTGACTTTGGGTGTTTTTGAAAATTAGACCTGGCAATCCTGTTTCACATAATTGGGGAATGGGGGGGGGGGGGCACAGATCTAGGGCCTGTCTGTATGTACGAGGAGCTTTTTTTAAATTGGGGCTGCCATTTTACTTGCTGGCAGAGCCCAAAGGACCCAGTTGACCTGTGGGCTAAGGGCAAAGGCACACGGGGACATTAGTGATCCGCAGTAAACATGCACTACAGTGGGCAATAAATCGCCCGAAAATACCAACAATAATATAAATTTTCAGTGGGAAACATTGCTGCTGCTCCATCTTATCATTATGTCTTGTGTGTGTATTAGAGAGAGAATAATATATAAAAGGATTTTGCCGGATGCATTATATCCCCTGTCCCTATGGGAATATTTAGGGATGATGTATATTTAGTGCAGGGATGCCCTCCAGCTGTTGCACTGCAACTCCCGGGGTCACGAGAGCTCTATGTTACTAACAGCTGGGGGTGTGCAGACCTGAGCCAGGAAACTGGATTTAAAGGGGCAGTAAAATTCCCTCCAATAGGCTGGTACAAGGCATTGTGTGACTGCCAACGTGGGTGATATTTACATGATTAAGGCCTGAGAGCTCAGCATAGCCCATGTGTCTTGCACCCAACAGCTGGTAGAGGAGCTGGAGGTATTGCATGTTGCCCATAAATCTAATTAATCTGCCTACATTTTCCTGGGCTTTAAGTGCCCTTTAAGATGGGGGTGAAAGCAGAACTGGATGCAGGAATGTGCCACTTGTACCTGGTGCTGGGAGTTGCAGTCCAACAACATCAGGAAAGCAGCAGGTTTCTCATCTCTGCAAAAGATTATTATTATCCCTCTGTTATTCCATTAGTGCCCCTCTGTGGGGCCTGCCGGTGCCCTGGAATAACTGGGTGTTTCATCCTGGCAGGAGACGGGTTAATACAATTAGCACATCAAACGTCATCCTCCCGGCATAGGGTTAACCCAGCGTGTGCCACTGGCATTGCAGCCCCCCTGCTATTTACTACAACTGCTTCAGTAATGGGAGGTTAACCATGTCAGTGCCAAACTGACAACCTTTCCCCTGCCCCCTGGAGTGTTAATGAGTGTGTAAACACATGGTGAGATCTTGCATAGTGTGTCTGTGTGTGTATGAGTGTGTGTATGATTATGTGTGTATTTGTGCAGGGGAGGTGTGCGAGTCAATGGCAGTCACATATGCAGCTGCACTACAAATCCCAGCATTCCCCACAAACCAGCACATAATCCTAATATACCAGACTTTGCATATTTAGCCTGCAGATGGAGAGAACTTGGGTAGCCCAGATTCATTTCTCTGGCCTAGTTTAGGCACTTTTCTTATATTCCCTGTGGTCAACCCAACAGCCACATTTTAATGCAGTTAATTGGATTAAGAACCAGTCATTTGCTGGAACAGAATTGGGTGGATCTAAATGCTTATTTACACCAGGGCCCACATCCAAAGCCCAGGACGATTCTCAACCAATGGGATTTACTGCTAATTCCAAACAAACAATTTCTGGTGCAGACTCAATAGTGATCAGGAACACATTCATTTTATTTGTATATCGATGGGGACTGCAGAATAGGTAAAAAAAAAACTAAAAATATAGTGTATATATATATATATATATATATATATATATATATATATATACTATATTTTTAGTTGTTTAATTGCCTTTTAATTCGATTAATTCCTTTTTTTTTTATATATATATATATATATATATATATATATATATAATGTTCTTTCCCAAAGGACCCACAGCCCCACTTAGCAAGTTAAATCCAACAAGAAAATAAAAAAGTTCACTCACAGTACTTTGGAGATTCCCTGTGCTTTCTCTTTGAAGCAGGTGCAGCTCACTCCCCAATCACTAAGACACAAGGCTGCAGGCTGAGTTATACAGGGAACTCTGAGTATCACTCATGTATTATAAGGGATAATGTACCCCCTACTGTAAATGATAAGGATATTAGAAGTCACTGAGGGGTTGTTCTGTGACCATATAAAGGCACAAGGCTGCAGGCTGAGTTATACAGGGAACTCTGAGTATCACTCATGTATTATAAGGGATAATGTACCCCCTACTGTAAATGATAAGGATATTAGAAGTCACTGAGGGGTTGTTCTGTGACCATATAAAGGCACAAGGCTGCAGGCTGAGTTATACAGGGAACTCTGAGTATCACTCATGTATTATAAGGGATAATGTACCCCCTACTGTAAATGATAAGGATATTAGAAGTCACTGAGAGGTTGTTCTGTGACCATATAAAGGCACAAGGCTGCAGGCTGAGTTATACAGGGAACTCTGAGTATCACTCATGTATTATAAGGGATAATGTACCCCCTACTGTAAATGATAAGGATATCAGAAGTCACTGAGGGGTTCTGTGACCATATAAAGGCACAAGGCTGCAGGCTGAGTTATACAGGGAGCTCTGAGTATCACTCATGTATTATAAGAGATAATGTACCCCCTACTGTAAATGATAAGGATATTAGAAGTCACTGAGGGGTTGTTCTGTGACCATATAAAGGAACAAGGCTGCAGGATGAGTTATTACTCATGTATTATAAGGGTTAATGTACCCACTACTGTAAGTTATGCGGATATCAGCAAGGACTCACTGAACCATGGAAGAGCACCACGCTGCTGGCTGAGTAACTTAATAATATCATTATAGTTTAAAACAGCAGGTGCATTTTTTATTTTTATGCACAATAGTCAGTGAGTCACAGACACATTATAAACACGCTGAACCGCAAGACTATACAGGAGCTACTCCAAAACTCTCTCTGATTAATGTCCCCCCCCCCCCTGTTCTTTTTAGGAAGGTCGCCCCCCACTTTCTTCCCTTAAAAATTACCACTAGTCCTGTTTCCTTCCTGCCACTGACCTATGTAACCTGTAAGATTCTGGGCAATTATACTAGTTTATATTTGTGGGTTTTTGATACTACTACTAATAATGAATCTTTTTCTCATTTGCCTCCTGCCTTGCTGCTGCTAATTGTCTGCTCGCTGTCTTACTACCACTGTTAATAATAAGTCAGTTGTGAGCAGCAGAGGAAAGCAGAGATAAGGCAGGCAGAGCAAGTGACTGCCATGGATAACAGGGTGCCTAGGTAACAACAGCAGCAGTCTAGGAAAGGGTTGATCAGAGGCAGCTAGGGGGTTAAGAGGACCCCAGCAGAGACGATGAACAGACAGTCAGAAGAGCTGCAGAGGATCAGCTCTAGTGCTCAGAGCGCAAGGAGGACCTGCTCCTGCAGACGCCCCTCTCTGCCCATGTTTATGTGTCTCTCCTGCTCCCCCTGTGTTTCTCTTCCCTTTGCTTCCCCTTGCAATCCTGCAGCCAAGGCTCCTCTCAAAGAGGGGAGGGGATTCTTTTTTTTGCCTTTTGCAGAGACCATGCATGCTAATGTTCTTCGCTTCTGATTGCTGCTGCTTCTGCCTCTGTCACACATTGTAGCAGAGACACGCTGAGCTTTGGTGGACCTTCAGGAGAAGACTTGTGTGTCTGCAAAGGGAGCAGAAGACTTCCAGGAACCTGTGGATTAGTTACAAGTGGGCTGCAACGCAAACAAGGTCTTGGGCTTTTATTTTTTTTGCACTGGGAGCAATTTCTCTTCTGGATCTGGATGGTGAAAGGGAAAGCAGGAGCAAAAAGTCCACCTCTGTAGAGATGTCATGGCTTAATGAGACCCTCTGTCCTGGATCTTTAATTTGGGAGAACCCTAAAAGTTATCCGGGGTTGGGGAGCAACAACTAAAAGTGGGAGGCAAAGTTGGATCTCATCAGCAGCCTCCGTTGGTTGAAGCATAGAACCTTGTCCAAGACCAGAGAAGTTGGACCTTCCCCCGAGCAGAGGAGCGTTTTGGTGGTGAGTAAGAGGTTGTTGTGGTTCCTCTGGGTTGGGGGCTTTGAAGTGGCCGAGAAGACGACGAAAGGAGAAGGAAAGGCAGCCGTGGCCCCTGCCGGGAACATGGGCACTTTGAGGGACTTGCAGTACGCTCTGCAGGAGAAGATCGAGGAGCTCAGGCAGAGGGATGCACTCATAGATGAACTCGAGCTGGAGTTGGATCAGAAGGATGAGCTGATCCAGAGGCTCCAGAACGAACTGGATAAGTACCGATCTGTCATCAAACCGGCCACCCAGCAGGTTCACAAACAGAACCCCACCACTTTGGGGGAGCAGAGGACCAAGAGGCAGGCTATCTCTGCAGAGCCAACTGCCATTGACATCCAAGAATTGAGTCATGTCACTCTTCCCTTCTACCCCAAGAGCCCACAGTAAGCTGCAGCCTTGTGTCATTGTCCTATCCCTGTCTTTTTTTAACTCAATCTGTTGTTTTTATTTTTTCTATTTTGTCTTTGTCCATCCACTTGTGTATTTTATATACAGACAGTCTCCTCCTGTACCTTCTGCTTTCCATTCTGTCCTCATCTTCTGAAATAATGTGTAACTAACACCCCTGTCTGCATCCATCTGTCTTGTGCCATGTCCAGGTATGTAAATATATATACATATAAATATACAGTGTATGTGGGCCGTTCTCTTGATTTATTGTCATTGCTGAAGTTAAAGAGGGTCATGTTTATGTCTTGGGGTCAACGTAACTCTATATTGTGTATATAAATGTACAGTGTATGGGTTAAGGCATGGGGGGATCTGCATATCTGTGAAGTGGTTGGGGCAGTGAGCAGCTATATTGGTCCCTTAAAATAACACATCAATCTATTTGCACCCCATGTTATTCTTTAACTCCTTAGGGCTACTATCAGCCGTGCACAGAGATGTTCAGCCACCAGTAGGGTAATGTCATAAAAGTCTCAAAGTTTCCATCAGGTCTAGTAACCCATAGTGATCAGTCAGCGAGAAGCATTTATTGGTCACCCATTTAATAAAACAATAGCTAAATGGTTGCTATGAGTTACTAGACCTGGTGCAAACATGACATCACCCCTGTTTGGTGGAACTTACCACGTAACTTGTGATTGGCTCTGCTGAAGCTGTTGAATGACTTCATTGCAAAGCACCATTGGGTTTAAGGTAGGGGCCCGTGCCTGGAGCATCGCTTTGTTGGGTATTTTCAACACGTGCATTAGGGATTGGATGGTCATCCGGCAGCTTTGCAGCTCCACAACACTGGGTACTGGAGAGGGTTCTGGGAGTTGTAGTTTTACACTGTCGCAGGATTCACCTCTCTTATTGGTCATCCCCCCTCCCGTAATAGGGCTCCTTTATCCAGAATTTAATTAATAATTCCCAGCACCCCACCTGCTCCCAGGGAAACTGGAAATTGTCTTTTTGTGCCCCCCTGGTTGCAGAACTTCAGATCCCTGTGGTCTTGATGGGAATATAGCAGACCTTGTCATGCAGCTCTCTGAGTAAAGCCATGCAGTACATCGGTCTCACGCTGGGAACACTGATCCGGTGGTGCTGCCTCCCGCTGGGAGTGTTTATGACAAAGGCATTCAGGGCTATTTTCCTTGTGCTTTAACATACACAGCTCCCCGGGCAGCCGGCACTTGTGTCTGTAGTTTATTTACCCACCATGCTTTTTATTCAAATCAGGTACTTGGGAAACTGAGTCCCTTCAGCAAAAGCTTGGGGTGTCATAGCATTGTTCTTACCCCTGTCTGCTCAATAATGTAGGACAAGTATAGGAGCCTGGAGATGCTGGGAGCTCCCTTGGTCAGCCTGACTCGGTGGTGGGCTAAATACACTCTTTTTCATTGTGAAATTATTAGATATGTAAACTGCTATGTGGTTGCTATAGACGCTGCACTCGGCAACCGAGCAGTCTGAGTAAACCAGACCAAATCAGACATGGATCTGTAATTCTGGCAACCAAACACCCCAATATCTTTTTTTGTTTGTCCTTCTTTAGCTTATTCTGTCTACATAAATATTGGGCTTTAGGGCAGAGACACACATGGAGATTTGGGGAGATTAGTCGACCGGTGACAAATCGGGTCTTTTTTCGGGCGATTAATCTCCCCAAACTGCCTTGGAACTGAACTCGGAGCACTTGTTTTCCGAAGTTGCCTTACGAGGAAACTTCGGGCGACTTCGGAAAACAAAGTGCTCCAAATGGCATCCGGCTTGCGATTTAGGTTCTAGGCAGTTCGGGGAGATTAGTCGCCCGAAGAAGAGGTGATTTGTTGCCGGGCGACTATATCTCCCCCATACTCCACGTGTGTCTCTGTCCTTAAAGTTTCCCTTTAATCTTTCTGAGAATACTATATCTCTGGCATTCACACAAAGGGACGGAAACCTGAAAATCAGAGCAGTAAACTGAACAGGAGGGAATAGCACCAGTTGCCCCAAGAGCGTACAATCTACACACAAGAAGGAAAACTTGTAGACATAACATTATTAGGTAAATGCTCTGGGCGACAAATGTGAATCATTTTTTCACCACTGACAAATCTAGATTATATGGAACTATAGGTTTTAACCCTTTAAACTCTTTGAGCCACAAGGCTAAAAATGAAGCCGTTTGGGCAGAAGAATGTGCTCTCTGGGGGCTCAGCATGAAGGTCATTTAGGGTGAGAGAGACTTGCAAGCCCAGCATAGGGGCAGATAAGATCTTTGTAAAAGGTGAGATTTGGGACTGGTTTCAGTGTAGAGGGAAGGGGGTTACCTGCATCAGCAACTGTCAGGCTCACACTGTCAGCTAAAAGGTGGATTCAACCACCAGTAGCCCCAAAGCCACAGCTTTCATTTTAATTGTTAATCGTATTGAAACCCATTTCATGTTGACCCAACTTGGCGCTACTTTTTGTACCAGGACTTGGTTTGCACTTTGGGGAATGAAGTGTTAAATGACAATCACTCTAATTCTTATATTATGTGACTTATTAGATACTCATTCTGCCTCTTTGTACCAACACTGATACTGTATGTGCTGCCCTGTACTCTGACTCTGGATATTCATCTGTTACTATAGAACTTCTTCCTCACTCCCATACAAGTCTACTGCACAATCAAGCCCAAATAGCTAAAGAGTAATATTGCATTATTTTCCCTGTCATATCACAGATCAATAAAGGTTCAACAGCATGTGCTTTCTGTTGGTGTCATAAAATAAAATACACCTACAGGAATACAGATAGCTAGAATCTCAGCTGCCATAAAGCAGGACAGGACTGCTGCTTACAATGGGGATCAGATAGGATCTGTGCAGCCACTGGGACAGAATGTTCTGTTATACAGATAGCTAGAATCTCAGCTGCCATAAAGCAGGGCAGGACTGCTGCTTACAATGGGGATCAGATAGGATCTGTGCAGCCACTGGGACACAATGTTCTGTTATACAGATAGCTAGAATCTCAGCTGCCATAAAGCAGGACAGCACTGCTGCTTTGTGAGACAAATGAAGGAGACATAAATGACGGACACAAATTGAATCTTGAAAGCACTTTGCCTGTTTGTAAGATTTCTGAGCATATTTGCTCTTCTCCAATCAGATTCTATATTTGTTTCTATGCTTGCTGCAGGGCTGCTTTGGAGGCAAATCTGCTAGTATAGAATAATCAGCTGGGGTGCAGTGAGGGTGCAGTGAGGGTGCAGCTAATGGGAGAGCACAGAAATGAATTCACTTGTGTATAGACATACAACCCGCCTGTGCTGACTGCAGTTTATATAATCACAGCGTGGGCTCGCTGAAAGCTTTCCCAGGAGAGGGTGATAAAATCCTCCGGAATTAAGCAGGAACAGCGGGGACAGTTTAGAAAATCCTGGGGGGGATTGCTGATGTCAATCACGAACAGAAATCTGTTCCCCCTCTACTACACCTTGTTCTCTGATACCATTACAGCCTATACGGCCAGTGCTGGCAGGAGCTGCTGGGAGTTGTAGGACGGCAGCAGATGGAAGGGCACAGGTTGATTCTGCGACTGGAGGAGGTCGGGGGGAAACATAATTGGGGGGATCTTAATTCCTGCTGTGAATAATTATCATGTGTTTTAGTAACACCTGGACGAATGCAGGTTGTCAGGGAGTTGCAGCTATTAATAGTGAAATACATTGGCCCCAGGAATAATACTACAGTCATGAACATGCCATTAATGATCATTCATTTGTATTGCCCTATTGCCCCAATAACAGACAACTGCCTAATACTCACTAGTATCTTATTATTCTATCAGCCCCCCACCCTGTCACTTTAATTCTTATATATGAGCCCCCCTTTCTATATCAGCCTATTGAGGGGTGACAGCGGCAAACAGCGCCCCCCTCTGTTGTTGATATTGGCTGATTTCGAGGTATAAGCATATTTTGGTCCATCTGCTCAGCAATGGCGGCAACGCACGGTTTCCTAGCAACAGGAGCCCAACGTTGGAAAGCTCCATCGAGGGGCCGCTCTGTTCTTCGCTACGTGATTTCTCCTCTTTCTCTGATTCTTGGTTGGACAGTTTGGTTCCACTTTTTGAGCTTGATGAATTCTGGGGTTGATTTTATTCTGCGGTGCCTTTAGACCCCCTAGGGATGGGCGTACTTTTTTCACCTTATTTTGCAGCGGAAATGACGCCTATAGACTTGAATGCAATTGTGCGGCAAAATTTTTTGGCGAAACGGGTCAAATTCAACCATCCCTCCCCTATGTCTTAGCCAGGTGCCCCAGGGATAATCCCTCTGTATTCAAGTTGCATTTGCCCAATATCTCTTACATTTACCCAGTTTCTTGCTTCCTCTATAGGAATCTTTATCAGTGCTTAGTTAATGTTTCCCAGCCAATAATGGGGCATAGAAAGACAACGAGACATTGATGTGGCCTTCACAGCACCCCCTTACTGATCCTATCAGAGCCCAAAATATTACTTTCAATTGATTTGGGCCAGTGTGGATCAACCCTGCACTGCTGGTCGCGACTACAACTACAGTGTAGCAGTAGTCAGTTCTCCTCCAGCCATGACTCCTTTTCCCACAATGCTTTCTGTGACCTGGGAAGAAAGAGGAGCATTCAAGGCGTTGCGGGTATCCAAGCCTTGCCTGACTACTGCTACATGTTTTAGCAGTACACATAGTCAGGACCAGCAGTGCATGGATAGGGTTGCCATCTTTTCTGGAAAAAAAATACCGGTCTTCCTATATATTTATCTTTTATTCTCTATTAATAACATTGGGGTCAGCCATCATTTTTAGTAAAATACCGGCCAGGTGGCAACAAGAGGCAAATACTGCATAGAATTAGACTTAAAGTGTTTTAAAGAGACACTGACATCAGAAAATAACCTTTTTTTTTAACTATCATAACATTGTCTTTGAATGCTATTTATCATTTTTTTTTACTATTTACTAATCTCCCCGAACTGCCTCCTGCTGGCTAGAATCGAAATCGCCACGGGATGGCACTCGGAGAGCTTCATTTTCCGAAGTCGCCCAAAGTATCCCAATGAGGCAACATTGGGCGACTTCGGAAAACGAAGCGCACTAATTGCCATCCCGCCGGCGATTTACATTCTAGCTGGCAGTTTGGGGAGATTAGTTGCCCCCAAAGAAGTGGAAATTTGTCGCTGGGCGACTAATCTCTCCGAATCTTCGCGTGTGTCTCTGCCGTTAGGAAATTCAAATAACAATTACTTACAAAAGCAGAACTATCAGCGAAAAAACCATCAACATGACCTATAGGTAACTTTAAATTTAGACATTTTTTAGTGTCGGTATCACTTTAACAAAGTAAGTGCACTTTCTGTTCCGCCCTGTGAATAAAAGTTTTCGTCTTGCAATGAAGTGAGATCAGTTTGTACTTTCGGAAGCCACAGCCGAGACCCACATTGTTCCTGCGTGAGAGAATCCCCTGCAGCCCCGGAGATATTTCTTTAGTAGTAATTCCTTTTCAGAGACAGAGGAACATGCGACTCGGAACCAGCTGGGCTTCATTCAATGTTTGACGAGGAATCATTAGTCTTATAGGGCGGCCGAATCTCTGGGCCATAAGATCAGCATAGAACATACAGCATTTTAACCATATTCTTTTTTTGGATCTAGTCACCCCAAGGGGAACAGTGTATAGAGTCATCTATTAAGGAGCTTTAAGCAGCGAGCAGGAGTTAGTCTATTGTACCTACTACTGACCCAACTCATGTCTCTCCTCACGTCTCCTCTGCCCCTCACTGTGTCTTCTCAGCGCCCTTCAAATGATTTTGGCTCGGGAGGAATCAGACAGTTCTCATATTATTATTAACTGTGAGACTGTCTTTAGCTGAGGTGACAACCTGGAACTGCTTTACAAAGTCACATTATTTATATAAAGTTGAATTGTTCAGCCTTTTGCTTCAGTAGTATCTGTACCACATTGCTCTGCTGTCACCATCTCTCCCTACTATACCTGCTATCCCACAGTCACACTCCCTTCCCAGAGACTATTATCCACTGTTACTATAGGCACCATCTCTCCCTACTATACCTGCTATCCCACAGTCACACTCCCTTCCCAGAGACTATTATCCCACTGTTACTATAGGCACCATCTCTCCCTACTATAACCTGCTATCCCACAGTCACACTCCCTTTCCCAGAGACTATTATCCACTGTTACTATAGGCACCATCTCTCCTACTATTACCTGCTATCCCACAGTCACACTCCCTTCCCAGAGACTATTATCCACTGTTACTATAGGCACCATCTCTTCCCTACTATACCTGCTATCCCACAGTCACACTCCCTTCCCAGAGACTATTATCCACTGTTACTATAGGCACCATCTCTCCCTACAATACCTGCTATCCCACAGTCACACTCCCTTCCCAGAGAGTATTATCCACTGTTACTATAGGCACCATCTCTCCCTACTATACCTGCTATCCCACAGTCACACTCCTTCCCAGAAGACTATTATCCCACTGTTACTATAGGGGACACCATCTCTCCCTACTATACCTGCTATCCCACAGTCACACTCCCTTCCCAGAGACCATTATCCACTGTTACTATAGGCACCATCTCTCCTACTATACCTGTTATCCCACAGTCACACTCCCTTCCCAGAGACTATTATCCCACTGTTACTATAGACACCATCTCTCCCTACTATACCTGCTATCCCACAGTCAACACTCCCCTTCCCAGAGACTATTATCCACTGTTACTATAGGCACCATCTCTCCCTACTATACCTGCTATCCCACAGTCACACTCCCTTCCCATAGACTATTATCCACTGTTACTATAGGCACCATCTCTCCCTACTATACCTGCTATCCCACAGTCACACTCCCTTCCCAGAGACTATTATCCACTGTTACTATAGACACATCTCTCCCTACTATACCTGCTATCCCACAGTCACACTCCCTTCCCAGAGACTATTATCCCACTGTTACTATAGACACCATCTCTCCCTACTATACTGCTATCCCACAGTCACACTCCCTTCCCATAGACTATTATCCACTGTTACTATAGGCACCATCTCTCCCTACTATACCTGCTATCCCACAGTCACACTCCCTTCCCAGAGACTATTATCCACTGTTACTATAGACACATCTCTCCCTACTATACCTGCTATCCCACAGTCACACTCCCTTCCCAGAGACTATTATCCCACTGTTACTATAGACACCATCTCTCCCTACTATACCTGCTATCCACAGTCACACTCCCTTCCCAGAGACTATTATCCCACTGTTACTAAGCACCATCTCTCCTACTATACCTGCTATCTCCACAGTCACATCCCTTCCCAGAGACTATTATCCACTGTTACTATAGGCACCATCTCTCCCTACTATACCTGCTATCCCACAGTCACACTCCCTTCCCAGAGACTATTATCCACTGTTACTATAGCACCCATCTCTCCCTACTATACCTGCTATCCCACAGTCACACTCCCTTCCCAGAGACTATTATCCACTGTTACTATAGACACCATCTCTCCCTACTATACCTGCTATCCCACAGTCACACTCCCTTCCCAGAGACTATTATCCCACTGTTACTATAGGCACCATCTCTCCCTACTATACCTGCTATCGCCACAGTCACACTCCCTTCCCAGAGACTATTATCCACTGTTACTATAGGCACCATCTCTCCCTACTATACCTGCTATCCCACAGTCACACTCCCTTCCCAGAGACTATTATCCACTTTACTATAGCACCATCTCTCCCTACTATACCTGCTATCCCACAGTCACACTCCCTTCCCAGAGACTATTATCCACTGTTTACTATAGCACCAATCTCTCCCTACTATACCTGCTATCCACAGTCACACTCCCTTCCCAGAGACTATTATCCCACTGTTACTATAGGCACCATCTCTCCCTACTATACCTTGCTATCCCACAGTCACGACTCCCTTCCCAGAGACTATTATCCACTGTTACTATAGACACCATCTCTCCCTACTATACCTGCTTTCCCACAGTCACACTCCCTTCCCAGAGACTATTATCCACTTTACTATAGACACCATCTCTCCCTACTATACCGCTATCCCACAGTCACACTCCTTCCCCAGAGACTATTATCCACTGTTACTATAGACACCATCTCTCCCTACTATACCTGCTATCCCACAGTCACACTCCCTTCCAGAGACTATTATCCACTGTTACTATAGGCACCATCTCTCCCTACTATACCTGCTATCCCACAGTCACACTCCCTTCCCAGAGACTATTATCCACTGTTACTATAGACACATCTCTCCCTACTATACCTGCTATCCCACAGTCACAATCCCTTCCCAGAGACTATTATCCACTGTTACTATAGACACATCTCTCCCTACTATACCTGCTATCCCACAGTCACACTCCCTTCCCAGAGACTATTATCCACTGTTACTATAGACAACATCTCTCCTACTATACCTGCTATCCACAGTCACACTCCCTTCCCAGAGACTATTATCCACTGTACTATAGACACCATCTCTCCCTACTATACCTGCTATCCCACAGTCACACTCCCTTCCAGAGACTATTATCCACTGTTACTATAGCACATCTCTCCCCTACTATACCTGCTATCCCACAGTCACACTCCCTTCCCAGAGACTATTATCCACTGTTACTATAGACACCATCTCTCCCTACTATACCTGCTATCCCACAGTCACACTCCCTTCCCAGAGACTATTATCCACTGTTACTATAGACACCATCTCTCCCTACTATACCTGCTATCCCACAGTCACACTCCCTTCCCAGAGACTATTATCCACTGTTACTATAGACACCATCTCTCCCTACTATACCTGCTATCCCACAGTCACACTCCCTTCCCAGAGACTATTATCCACTGTACTATAGACACCATCTCTCCCCTACTATACCTGCTATCCCACAGTCACACTCCCTTCCAGAGACTATTATCACTGTTACTATAGACACCATCTCTCCCTACTATACCTGCTATCCCACAGTCACACTCCCTTCCCAGAGACTATTATCCACTGTTACTATCCATCTCTCCCTACTATACCTGCTATCCACAGTCACACTCCCTTCCCAGAGACTATATCCACTGTTACTATAGACACATCTCTCCCTACTATACCTGCTATCCCACAGTCACACTCCCTTCCAGAGACTATTATCCACTGTTACTATAGACACCATCTCTCCCTACTATACCTGCTATCCCACAGTCACACTCCCTTCCCAGAGACTATTATCCACTGTTACTATAGACACCATCTCTCCCTACTATACCTGCTATCCCACAGTCACACTCCCTTCCCAGAGACTATTATCCACTGTTACTATAGACACCATCTCTCCCTACTATACTATGTGGACCTTGTAACCATCTCCAGTTAGCCTCTATCATGCTCTGTTGTACATTTCTGTTGTGACTGTAACACAATGTTCTTCCCAGGCTGTGGAACTCACTAGGATCAGGCCGTGTGTTAAGTCTCTTGGGAGTTAAAGATCTTTTTCTATAGTAATATTTTGCCCATTTAAGGAGAATGAATGGAGTGCAGCGCTGGGGAGGGGAGGCCGTGGCAAATTTGCAAGAGTCAGTGAAAAGAACATGATCGTCTCGCCCATCTCTTCCCCAAACACATGACTGCGGGGACTGCAAACATTCGCCTGTCACTTCCAAACTTCTGTAATTAGCAACTCGGCCGCCAGTGTGGGAACCGACAGTGAGTGTGGGGGTGTGTGAGAATGGGAAAGGCAACGTTCTGAGTTTCATATCCAATTCCCAGTCTCTTATCTAAACCAAATGAAAATGATTTCCATGTTAGAAAAGAAGGACAGAGCTGGGCTCTTCCAATGGATCCTCTCTCCATGGCTCCAGCTCTCTGATACAGGCTTAGCCACCGCTAATTGTATCCAATAGACTCAATTTTAAATGAATCATTATTTCTTTAGGCCAAACCTGGCATCAATTTAATACTTCCTTTGTGCAATGAAATATGTAATATAATTGCAAATACTCTGGATAAGGATAAGCTCCCAAATATTACTGCACCCAGGCCAATTCTCTCCCCCCCCACCCCAAACTGTTTGGATTATGAAAATATCTTCTGCAAAGAATGGAAAATAGACGCAGTGACGAAGCCTGAGGGACATTGATTAAAAGAGGAAAGTAATCATCAAATTCACTGCTGGTAGATAAAATAGATTTTATTTCAAGGCAGGGTTTAGATTCCGTTCATTTGCCCCTGACTTAATGAGTAAAATATGAAGGTGTAGCTTATATTGATCATAGAACACACCGTCATCTTTATATGGGTAGGAGCTGCCATGTTGTAGTTTCCTCTCTCTGTAGAGGCTATGAGCAAACTTAGGGGCTGTTCCTGCTGAATTGTGCTTAGTACAGGGAATACCTATGCTGCCATAGTTTTATGGGATCTCTCTGTACAGACTATGAGCAAACTTAGGGGCTGTTCCTGCTGAATTGTGCTTAGTACAGGGAATAGCTATACTGCCATAGTTTTATGGGATCTCTCTGTACAGACTATGAGCAAACTTAGGGGACTGTTCCTGCTGAATTGTGCTTAGTACAGGGAATACCTATGCTGCCATAGTTTTATGGGATCTCTCTGTACAGACTATGAGCAAACTTAGGGGACTGTTCCTGCTGAATTGTGCTTAGTACAGGGAATACCTATGCTGCCATAGTTTTATGGGATCTCTTTGTACAGACTATGAGCAAATTTAGGGGACTGTTCCTGCTGAATTGTGCTTAGTACAGGGAATACCTATGCTGCCATAGTTTTATGGGATCTCTCTGTACAGACTATGAGCAAACTTAGGGGACTGTTCCTGCTGAATTGTGCTTAGTACAGGGAATACCTATGCTGCCATAGTTTTATGGGATCTCTCTGTACAGACTATGAGCAAACTTAGGGGGCTGTTCCTTCTGAATTGTACTTAATGCATGGGACTATCTCATGTGCTGATATTGTTTTATTGCACTATACATTGCACCTTGCTCAGGCCTCAGCCATTGCACCAATTCACACCACGTTGCACACAACAACTGCATGAACTTTGCCCTCCGCTTCCATGAGTATATGGGGTGCGCTTGAGGCGAGGTTCTGTTGTGGGTCCCAGGCACCCCAGTCCGACACGGCATTCACCACTTAGACAATGTTCTTTGGGAATTATTAGCATTCTGGATTTTTGATAGGTAATTGCAACATAACAGGAGGGCTGTGGGACATGGAGAGGAAGGCTGGGACTTTACTTACAGAATAGGATGAGATCTTAAACTGCAGTCATTAACAATTATATATGTGATTCCCAAACTGTGAGACTGGCCCCATTGGTGTTTAGGAGGGCCGAGCCTGGAGACCAGATGGGGTAAGATTTGGGAGAGTCAGTTTAGGGGAGATTTGAAATAAAGGCGCATTAGCTGTCCATTATTCTTGGAACGGCAGTAATTCCAAAGCAAAGATATGAGGCTGGGAGGCACCAGGCAAGATGTCCAAGGGAAGGAGCCGCCTGTTATAGGCCGGAGAAAGTTTCTCTTATGTCTGAGATGAATCATCGGAGCTGGCAGTTTGTCCCCTCTGGAGTAACTGTCACTGCACAACATCACATATATTAGTTCCACTCTGCCGGCGGCTGTGCTCTGGTTAAGGCTCTGGGAAGGGAGGAATCCGGCTCCTTCTCTCGCCTTTACACTCAAAGTATTGGCAGTTGGGCTGCGAGTGCCGCTGTATTAAACACATGGGAAACACATGTCAAAGGGAAGAATGAAACCTTTAAATTCATTAACCCAATCAGATAAGGTCAGAGACAGCCTGCGAGCTGTCCAGCAACTCCCAGCATCCTAACAAAAGAATGAAGCGGAACATTTTTTTAACAGTTTTGCTAATGGAAGTGAATTGCCCTGTAAGCTGCTGTCCCACGAGACCTGCTTATCTTAAATAGTTACAATTGTATCTTTGCTTATCTTAAATTGTTACAAAAGTATCCAAGCTGCTGGCTGTTCTGGGCTCTCTGCCAAAAATTGGTACTGTCCAGCAGTTTGCTCATAGCTTGTACAGAGAGATATGATTAAATGATGCCAGCATGGGTATTCCCCTGTACTAAGTACAATTCAGCAGGAACAGTCCCTAAGTTTGCTCATAGTCTGTACAGAGAGATCCCATAAAACTATGGCAGCATAGGTATTCCCTTTACTAAGCACAATTCAGCAGGAACAGTCCCCTAAGTTTACTCATAGTCTGTACAGAGAGATCCCATAAAACTATGGCAGTATAGGTATTCCCTGTACTAAGCACAATTCAGCAGGAACAGTCCCTAAGTTTGCTCATAGTCTGTACAGAGAGATCCCATAAAACTATGGTAGCATAGGTATTCCCTGTACTAAGCACAATTCAGCAGGAACCACTGCCTACGTTTGCTCATATCAAATTAGAGTATACATGTTTGGATAAGTATTTTGGATATAGTGATGACTTTTTATTCCCCTTTCAAATGTGTCTCTGCAACGCTAGTGATAAATCTCACAACAGGCAAATTGTGAGCCCACCTGCCCACTTAAGAATTCTGTGAGTTTCCCTACATAGAGGCCCCCCCCCTCAGTCAAGCCCTGGACAGATTCTCCCAACGTTTCCATTATAAGTAATGTCTGTGCCCCAGGCTCGGTATAAAAGAGGGGCTTTGCACGGGGACATTAGCATTCTGTTTGGCCAGTGTCAGTATTGAGCTCTTTCATTATTCTCCAAACACCGTAGGGACACGGCACATATTGTATTGGGTTTGATGCAAACGGATCCATCTGCTGAAATACACAGAATCTCCCTTTATGGAAATACCATTATCTGTAGCCTGTTCTCCTTCCAGAAGAGAATTAGCTGTGGCCTGGCATTCTACTCTACCACCACCATTTCCCAACCTGCTTTATTATAGGGTTAACTAATACATTAAAGCTGCTGAAGCCTCCGAGTGGCCACGAGCCCCCCCTTTCTTTCTAATTGCCAGAACTTGGCCTTTGGTTATTCCGTGTCTCTCTAGATCAGTGACTCATGGGCAACACGGTGCTCCCCAACCCCTTGGATGTTGCTTCCAAGAGATGCTTATTTTTAATTCCAGGCTTGTTTTTGTTGTATAAAACCAGTTTTAGTGCCAGAGTCTCCTGTAGTCTGCAGTCCACATAGGGGCTACTAACTGGCCAATCACAGCCTTAATTTCGCACCCCAGGGACTTTTTCATGCGTGTGTTGCTCCCCAATTCTTTTCACATTTGAAGGTGGTTCTTGGGTAAAAAAGGTTGGGGACCCCTGCTCTAGATGTTGGCCTACAGCTTGGTTCTACATAAACAGCAACTGAAGGCTTGTGCCCTTGTGCTCTGGTTTAAAGGAGAAGGAAAGGCTAAAACTAAGTAAGCTTTATCAGAAAGGTCTATATAAATACACCAGTAACCCCTCAAAGTAATGCTGCTCTGAGTCCTCTGTCAAAAGAAACAGCACATTTCTTTCCTTCTATTGTGTACTCATGGGCTTCTGTATCAGACTAACTGTTTTCAGCTTTATCCTCCAGGGCTAGGGCTTGAGCATGCTCAGTTTGCTCCTCTTCCCACCCTGCTGTAATCTGAGCCCAGAGCTATGAGTGAACAGGGAGAGACTCAGGCAGGAAATTATGTCACACCAAGCTAATATGGCAGCTGCTATCCTAAACAAACAGAGAGAGCTTCTAGAGTTTTGTACTCAGACATGGTCAAGCACTCTGCAGAATAAATATAGTCTTATAGTTTGTACTATTGTGGCTAATCTATTGGCAATAAACTCTGTAGCTTTCCTTCTCCTTCAATGCTGTTGTCTAATTGATTGATCCATGCCTTTGCATCAGTTGGGGACAGCCTACAATTTTGGGTCCTTGCAGAAGCTGCTACCCCTGTTACTATTATCCTTTATGGGTGTTAGGGTAACCCTCTTAAAGGGGTAGTTCACCTTTAATTTAACTTTTAATATGTTATAAAATGGCTAATTCTAAGCAACCTTTCAATTGGTCTTCATTCTTTCTTTTTTTTCTTCTTTTTTTATAGTTTTTGACTTCTTCTGACTCTTTTCAGCTTTCAGATTGGGATTCACTGACCCCATCCAAAAAATCACATGCAGCGATTCATTTTCCGAAGTCGTCCGAAGTTTCTTCGGAAGGCAACTTCGGGCGACTTCAGAAAACGAATCGCCGCGTGTGATTAGCGTTCGCGAGTTTTCATTTCAGAGTGAGGGAAGGCGTTCGGGGAGATTGGTTGCCGCTAAGGCGAGGCCATTAGTCGCCAGGCGACTAAATCTCCCCGAAATGCCCATTGTGACCTTACCCTAAAACTGCAAAACAACTGCAAAAACAATAAAAAATAAAAACCAACTGCAAATTGTCTTAGAATATCCACCTGTACATCATAGTGACAGTTAATTTAAAGGTGTACAACCCCTTTTAAGGACCATCCATTTATGCCTTACATTACTAACATACAAAAGAGAAATGGACAGCAGGTTTAGTGGCCCCTGGAAGGGCCCTTGAAAGGGCATTGGATTGCAAACCAGTGTCATAGACCAAAGAAAATAAGGATTTTATTAATATAACAAAGTAAATGACCTGTACTGCTGATACCAGTGCTCTCTGTACAATATATATTGTTTCGGTGTCTATCCCTTTATGTGGAAGAGGCATGTGAGACAATAATGCTGCAAGAACTTGACGGACCCTCTGACCCGTTGCCGTGGAGGTCAGTTTGGCTGAAATCCTTTTTCCTTAAAGTGCCGGCACAGAGAAAATTGCTGTATTGAGCAGGTGATACAATTCCTCATCTCCTGGCAAAGGTTCTGCAGAAATATCGTTGCCTTGAATTGCGGCCATAGCAACTGCACCGGGCCAAGAAATTTCTCCTGTTATCTGATAAAGTCAGTTTTTAAATTGACTTTACCTTTTTAAGAGAGGAATAAACAGGGAGATTGTGGGTTTTCTCTCTGTCAGGCTGCATTTTTCTAGGTTCTGTTAAATATTCTGGTCTTGTTTGTTTGGCATTAGTTGACCTTTTATACTAGTAGACACTGTGGGCTCTGCAGGGACCCATACTTTGCTGGTTGATGTGCAGGAAGGATAATATCACTGGGGAAGTACCATTTCACCTCTGAGCTAAGGGGGGATAAAGGGGAAATAAGACACCCCAGTAAATGATCCTTTGCGTCAAGGCCCATCATTGTCATTCACATCACATTAAAGGGACAGTATATACCTAAAAGCACCTTTGCTAAGAAGGAGCACATTCAACAAGACTTGTGTTGAAATTACATTCTGCCTATTGTTTTAATTTAAAATAAAAATCTATATTTTCCTATTATCTGCTATTATAAAGCCCTCATTTCAAAGTTGGGCTATGTTCCTGGCTGAACTCACCTCCCACTTCCTTTATAAGGGTTGATTCACACGGGACATGTTTTTAAAAGGAGAGTAGCGGCGACTGGTCGCTCGTTTTGTCTGTACATAGAAAGACAGGGCCCCCTATCTGCCTTTAAACAAACAAACCTACCTCTCCCTTATTTAAGCAGCAGCCATTGAGCAGCTCATTATCAGGGGCTTCTCACTAGTCTGGTAATTCATTTTATCTGCTCCTTTGGGACGAGAAGTGACAGGAAGGTTTCGTATTACTGTTTAGGGCAGTGGCACACGGGAAAATTTGTCTTCCGTGATTTTCTTAGTTGCGGCTGCGAGCTACAAATCTCCCGAAAATGCCTTAACATTGCCGGTAATAGGATCCAACCGATCGCTAAATCACCCAAAGTTTCCTCTGGAGGCATATTGGGGCGATTTATCCAATAGTTGGGCATACCACCAGCGATTTCAATGGCTATGGAGAGGCATTTTTGGGAGATTTGTTGCGTCTGAAAAAACGCTTGCGACAAATCTTCTCGTGTGCCACTGCCCTAAGCTACAATATGAAGCCAGTTTCCCTTTATTACTTTCTGTCCCTTCTATTGCCAAAGAAACAGATAAAATGAATTACCAGACTATTGAGAAGCCCCTGATAATAAGCTGCTGAATGGCTGCTGCTGCCCTTAGTGCCACAAATAACAGAAACCATAGATTAAAGGGATACTGTCATGGGAAAAAAACATTTTTTCAAAATGAATCAGTTAATAGTGCTGCTCCAGCAGAATTCTGCACTGAAATCCATTTCTCAAAAGAGCAAACAGATTTTTTTATATTCAATTTTGAAATCTGACATGGGGCTAGACATATTGTCAATTTCCCAGCTGCCCCAAGCCATGTGACTTGTGCTCTGATAAACTTCAATCACTCTTTACTGCTGTACTGCAAGTTGGAGTGATATCACCCCCTCCCTTTCCCCCCCCCAGCAGCCAAACAAAAGAACAATAGGAAGGTAACCAGATAGCAGCTCCCTAACACAAGATAACAGCTGCCTGGTAGATCTAAGAACAGCACTCAATAGTAAAATCCAGGTCCCACTGAGACACATTCATTTACATTGAGAAGGAAAAACAGCAGCCTGCCAGAAAGCATTTCTCTCCTAAAGTGCAGGCACAAGTCACATGACTGCGGGCAGCTGGGAAATTGACAAAATGTCTAGCCCCATGTCAGATTTTAAAATTGAATATAAATAAATCTGTTTGCTCTTTTGAGAAATGGGTTTCAGTGCAGAATTCTGCTGGAGCAGCACTATTAACTGATGCGTTTTGGAAAAAACATGTTTTCCGATGACAGGTTCCCTTAAAATAAGCCGTATTTGTACAGCTAAGGTTAAAAAAAAACAGTCAGTCTTTAATAGTCCTTGTCAGTGGGATTCTGGGAGTTGTAGTGCAGCACCCAATCTTGCCTTATTGTAGCAGAGAAGGAGGCAGTTGGGGGATTTATTTGTAGGATATTCTTGCCTTTATCTCTGGCTGCAGTTGCAGATACTGTTAGTGTTTGGGGATGATTCACTCATTTCACACCTATCCAAGTGCTCATTGTTTGTCCTATGGCTAAAAGCAATCTCTACATCTGTCTCAGGATAGAGAGGGAGGGAGGGGAACAGTCACGGGAACGTTGGCTCTATCATCAGACACATCATGGGCATATAATTAGCCAGCTGGCAGTCTCTGTTTTCTGCATGTGGCAGTTGGTCGAACAGGCAGTTGCTTATTTATAGTTCACATTGATACAATGATCCTTTATATCTATAAATAAGGGGTACCGGTTCCTTTCAGTTACTCAGAAACTGAACCAAACTTACTTTATATAAAGCAAATAGACTGGTGCTCCGTCACTGCAGAGCCCCCCCCCCAGATCTCCCCGTGTGCCGCTCAGCAATAAATTATGGATTCAATTTGCACATTTCGAATTTTCATATGATGATTATAAACAGCGCACGGCGTTCAACGAGCCTTAATTTGTCTCCGATTAAATGACTTGTACCTTGGATGGCAAGTAATGTGCAATTAGATGTTAAAGGAGCAGGCACCCCTGGCAGTGCTGAATTTAACAGGGGGCATGTGGGTCCTGGGACACCCCTTTGTCATTCAGACATGAAGGATAAGAAACTCCGGGGGGCTCCTTTGTGTTGGAGATCACTGTGTTCTGCACTGATCACTGTCATAGCCCAAGTGCTGCATATGGGACATAATAAAATTAAAGGAGAAATAAAGCCAAAATAGTCGCACATATAAAATTTGACGTTTGCGTCAATTGACTTCAATGTGTTTCCTGAATTATTTGGCGTTATTTACACAGGTTCACCCATCACTACTTATTTGCCCTTGATGCTGCTGACTGGCATTGCTTGCTACAGAAATGACATCAGCTTTCCTCCAATCCATAGGCACCATACCAGATGAAAATGTATTGGAGAAAATCAGAAATAGGGGCCGGTCTAAAACTGAACTAAGCTCTCTTAGAACCGGGGGTGTATGCCATCTGGCCCTGGAGCCTTGTTTACATTCAGGCTTTATGAATTATATCCTGAGTCAGCCACTGACTAGACTGACCTGAGCCATCAAGTGCAGCTATGAAATGAGCCTGGGAACTCTGATTCTTCTATTGTATACACTGAACAAAAGAACTGATTTTCTGTATCTGTTACAACCATGCTGGTACCATTATTTAAAGGAGAAACACTCTCAACCTGCATCTCTTTACTATTAATATACGTTAAAAGCTTTTTTGAGGTTAGTCTTAGCCTCAGCCGCAATGCACTCCTTATTTCCTATTTTTGTCTGGGAATTTCAGGTCAACAACATCGAATAAATTGCCCAGTGCTGTTGTAGTGACTAACCAAATAGGGGAACCAATCACTCTCATGTCTGTCACAAAAACAGCTAGTGGGATTGTTGGCTGTTCAGCATGTGAGATGGGGAGTCTCCCGATGAGACTGGCAGAGACTAATATAACACTGCGGCCACAGTCATTCATTTAAAGCTTGCAGAATAAAGGGCTAGTGATGGGCGCTAATGCCTCTCTTTTAATAATGATTCAGATCGGCGGTGTGATTGCTCCAGGAACATGATGGATTGTAAGGGAAATGCAGCGGAGGTTAACGCCACGGAGATGTGGAATGAAAGGTTTCCATCGGAAATGACTCATTTAGCTAATTTATAACCCAGCGCTTGTTCATTTCTGGCAGCCTTTGTGTTTCCCTCTGCTCCGCCGCCACTTTATAAATGTGTAAGAGGAACCGTAGAAAAATGGAGTCCATGGAAGCTGGGAACTATGAAAAGGAAACTGTTGGTGTAATTGTTATCCAGAATCCATTTGGTCAGTTTGACTCTCCATTCATATGTCCCAATTAGGGATGCACCGACAGTGTCGGACTGGCCCGGCGGGATACCGGGAAAAAACCTGGTGGGCCCCGACCCCTAATGGGTCCCCGCCGGGCCAATCCCACGTCCCGATCATACTTGAAAGTAAAAAAGCTTTTTCTATGTGCCGCGCAGCACCATTTGCGCATGTGCGCGGCACCTTTCAGTGAGGAGCGGTGCCTACACGCAGGCGCGCCAAGCAGCGCCTTCGTGCAAGCGTGCTCAGTGTGTCATAGTAGGGAGGCAGGGGGGTCGGAGGGGGCCCTGGACATTAGTCCCGGTGGGCCCCGGGCCCCCCAGTCCGACCCTGTGCACCAAATCCAGGATTCAGTTCGGGATTCGGCCAGGATTTGGCCTTTTTCAGCAGGATTCGGATTAGGCTGAATCCTTCTGCCCAGCCGAACTGAATCCTAATTTGCATATGGAAATTAAGGGCGGGGAGGGAAATTGCGTGACTTTTTGTCACAAAACAAAGAAGTAAAAAATGTTTTCCCCTTCCCACCCCTAATTTACATATGCAAATTAGGATTCGGATTCAGCTTCGGACAGGCAAAAGGAGTCGTCTAATACGAAACCTAGTTAAAAAGGCCATATCCCGAACCGAATCCTGGATTTTGAATAGAAACAGGTTTTGGTGATTAATGTGTTCCTTGCTTGAGGGGGATCCGACCCACGGCTAAGGAAACGCAACCCTCAGGCTGGAAAAGGTTTCAATGGAAGACGCCATCTGTTACTTTGTATCACAGCAAGTCGTTATTTATTTAGTTCATGAAAAGATCCTGTGTAACTGAAAATATCATGTAAATGTAGCCCAGGCACACTCACACCTAAAGAAAGAGTCCTTCACGGAACCGATTTTTGAGACCTGGACCCGACCTGAACCCGAAACCCGAACTGCAACCCCCATATTTACCTGCCGACTGGATCCGCTTCCCAACCCGGCCGCAACTGCCTTATCCGCAACCCGATCTGCAACCCACTGACCTCCATTAAACAGGAAGTGATGTTGCTCCAAATCATCATCAAAAGTGGGCGGAGACAGAAAAAAAGTTTTGTATAATTTTAAAAGGAATAAAAAAAAAAAGACAAGACCCACAACCCGACCCACAACCCACATCTATACCAGCAACTAAAAATCCTACCCTTATTCCTCCTGCAGTGCAGTCTATGTTCATGTGCTGATCCAACAGGAGAGGGGGGAAACTGCTAAAATATTTGTCAGGAAGTGTCTGGCAGTGGCCCCAAAATAACCAAGGAGAGGAATACGAAGGGGCCCTGGCAATGTAGTAGGGCCCCAATATAAATGAGGATCCTCCATCAGTTGCGGACCTACAGCAGCAATAATACTATGCTGTACAAGTGCAACATATTGGGCACATAGTAATAATCTCCTTCTAGCCTTTAGGGCCCCGTTCCATTGTGATGCTGCTGCTACACCAGATTTGACATCTCAAACGCGTGAGTCTCACAGGCTCGATCTTGTGAAACCGCCGCTGTAAATTGCACCGTATCACTGTGTGTTCATTCCCCATATCATCCCATTCTCCTGCGCGGCTATAAATAGGCGAGAAAAGCTCGAGAGTCACATTTCCATGTTAATTCTCCTTTCTTTCTCACATTGTGATGGCAGCAGATATCAATTCCTCGGGACACAGTCCCGACTTCCAGTGATTGACCGTAACGCCGATACAATACCAAAAGGCTTTTTATAGGCTAAAGCTTGGCAGGGGCAATGGTTGCAGCAACACTTATTATTCTTTTAGTTCTACAAACCCTGTATCTGCGCATTCAACGCTGTTTCCCTGCAATGCCACCTCCCTCGCCCCTCAACGATTATCTTTTGCTGAATTTCCGGTTTAAAAAATGGAAATTCGCCTCTTAAATGTACCAGGAGCGGCTTTTTTCTTGGAGCTGATCCTGAGTCAAGTTTTAGAACTCTCCTCATTGGCACAACGACCCTGTGCACATTTACTTTCCCTTTTCTTCCTGGTTTGTCCATGAACTAGCGGGTGGGTTTGGAACACATCTGGCCAGGTCTATGGCAGATAAAATTGGAAATGGTGGTATTTTAGACCACACCCCTTAGTTACTTGGCCACACCCAGATATAAGCAGCCTTTCCCAAACCATTCCTACTTTCTGATAAACCCTACACCTTGGTTACTTATTAGTTCCACAATCAGGTCCAGTGTCCAAAATAATGGGGCTGCGTATTAGGAAATAAGCAGGGGGGCCCTCTCTATGCTCCTTGCCTTGGTCTTCTCCAACCAACCCCTAGTATCCCAAAACCCCACCCACATCCCACCAAATTCTGCCAACATCCACAAGCTCCACCCCTTTTGCAACCTACAAATCTCACCATTCCCCTCTGCCAGGGTTGCCAGGTTGGCCGTTTTCCAGCCAAATTGGGCTACTAATTTAAAGCCCAGGCAAGTTTTGAAAGTACAAACTAGTCAAGGTATGGATTTGGGCTACTTTTTGGGTTTTTTTGGTTTGTACTTTGGAAACCAGCCAAAGTTTTTTTTCTGCATCTCCCAATGCATGTTGGGTAATGTAGTTTTTGTTTAACAATTTGCCGACTGCCAAGTTTAATGTAAGACTACAATACCCTGCATGCAATGGGACTGACTTTTGTAGAAGTCGGGAGTTACCAGATTTTGGGCTCTGCACCCGAGTTTCCCATCACTCTTAAGCATTCTCGCGTTTTCTGGTGACTTTCCTCAATTTTCAGCAAAAATCTGCTGGTCACCAAAATGTCTAGAGCTTGAGCTGTTTTACCAATATCTATTGAAATTGTATATGACTTAGGGCCTTATGGGGCCCCTATACCTCCCCCCTTTATAGTTACTCCCACAGTGACGGGTGAATCTGTCTCATTCTGCTTCATGGAAAAATTAGCGAAACACTGAAAATGAAATTTTCACATATACTCATTTCATTTTTAGACTTTTTTTCACTGCACATATTGTGCTATTTTTGTGCTACTTTTGAAGCACCTCTTGGCTAGTTTTGGGCTGCTTTTGTAGCTGACTTTGGCTTGTTTTGAAAATTAGACCGGACAACCCTGACTGTGGTACCCCGGTGTGCAATGTAGGACTGTCGGAAAATAAGAGCAATCGTGAGTGAGATTATTTCTACACATTTTATGGGGAGTCCTGTCCGTGTTTGGGTGTAAGAGGGTGTGATCAGGCATATTATATTCAGGGAGTCTAATAGCCTAATTACCTGGGCCTCCTGAATGGGCTAACTACAGTAAGTAATATGGGACCCCATGATTTCTGATAGTGGCCATAACTGTAATGCCAGGACTGTTTATACCAACCATCTCTAATAAACATGACATGGGACTCTAGAAACCCCAAACTGCACCAGGATAATCTATAACCTCACAGTGGCGGAACTACCGGAGGAGCAGGGGGTGCGAGCGGGCCCCGGCAGTCCGTTCGCCGCCCCCCTCTAGGATCGCTACTGTAACCTCAAGTGTCTCCTTGGTGGTGATATCACTCCAACTTGCAGTAAAGCAGTAAAGAGTGATTTAAGTTTATCAGAGAACAAGTCACATGACTGGGGGCAGCTGGGAAACTGACAATATGTCTAGCCCCATGTCAGATTTCAAAATTAAATATAACAAAATCTGTTTGCTCTTTTGAAATGGATTTCAGTGCAGAATTCTGCTGGAGCAGCACTATTAACTGATGTGTTTTGAAAAAAAACATGTTTTCCCATGACAGGATCCCCTTAAACAGGATTTTCTTCTGTTCAGTCCCGGCTGTAGCTACAAAGATGCTTCCTAGCTGTAAATCCTGTTACGTCCTGTAATAGAGAAGAATAAACTAGTTCTAGTCTTGTTTTTAAATGGCTCTTCTGCATCTTCTTTGCTGTAAGATATTAATGTCCTAAATGATTGTTCCTTTTAATATACTGGACCCTGGACGAAGGTTGACCTCCCTACCTGGCCTCTGCTGGGGCTGCAAGTAGAAAAAGGTACACGGGGGGCCGGAGGGAGACTGCAACTTGGGCAGGGGGGCTTTGGTAACTCAGGGGGGTGTGGGTGGTCCTGAGGCAGAAGCCACAGTGGGCCCCTCGCCCCCCAGCCCGATTCTGACTACATTTAAAGGGAAAGAGCAACTGGGATGAGCAGGGCCGCCATCAGGTCGGGACTGGAATTCTATAAGGGACACTAGGGCAGTAGGAGACCTGGGCAGATGCAATTTAAAGACAGAAAGGATTGAGTAGGTTGTGGGCAGGTTGCCTGGAGATATCAGGTGCTTGGTTAAGTGTTCTTACAACTGGGCCCCATTCTCTTAGTAGGCAGGGCTATAAAGCCACAGAACTGGGTGGGACCAAAGCCCCCCCCAACAGGGACTGGGCAACAAAACGATCTTCTACGGCACCTGGGCAAGGCCACATCCAAGTGGGTTAAGGGGTATAGCAGTGGGTTAATAACGCAAACAAAGGCAGTTGTGTTGGCTTGAGTGGTTGGCACCAGATAGGGATGGCATGCAGATGCAATGCAGACACATATCACCCTGGGTAAGCGCTTATATGATAAAGTCCCATTGTGCATGCTAATTAATTTTATTGTCTGCGTCTGGCACATCAGTCACCGTTCCTGTGCCCTTGGACGACAGATCTGGAATGAAGAATCATTAACGCAAATGCAATTAAGTCAGGAATATGGAGGCGGCGCCGTGTCACCAAACAGCCAAGGAAAAGTTCAAGAGCGCGAGAATGTTGTTGTCTGACATTTAAGGGCTCATTTACAGCTGATTGGTTGCTGTTCCAAAATCAAGAGAAAAAGGTGAAAAACACAATTTCCATTGATGCCTTTAATATGGCGTATAATGGCCTATCAAATAACTGTGGGTCAGCCACTGCTGTAAAAATGGCACGTAACTAAAAGTTTTCATTATTTTCAGCACTTTTGTTTTTGTAACATTGGGTAGGGCTCGGCTCTGTGTGCCGGGGAGACGGAGCAGCCCGAGGCTATGCAATATTTTCATTTAAATGCGACTACTGCTATTGAAATTTAGGTCAAATCGATGCCCATTAAGCCCTGTAATAATACGTTGCACCATAAAAAAAGTGACATTTGTTTTGCAATGTTAAAGGGATACTGTCATGGGAAAATTTTTTTTTTCAAAACACATCAGTTAATAGCGCTGCTCCAGCAAAATTCTGCACTGAAATCCATTTCTCAAAAGAGCAAACAGATTTTTTTGTATTCAATTTTGAAATCTGACATGGGGCTAGACATTTTGTCAATTTCCCAGCTGCCCCAAGTCATGTGACTTGTGCCTGCACTTTAGGAGAGAAATGCTTTCTGGCAGGCTGCTGTTTTTCCTTCTCAATGTAACTGAATGTGTCTCAGTGGGACATGGGTTTTTACTATTGAGTGTTGTTCTTAGATCTACCAGGCAGCTGTTATCTTGTGTTAGGGAGCTGTTATCTGGTTACCTTCCCATTGTTCTTTTGTTTGGCTGCTGGGGGGAATAGGGAGGGGGTGATATCACTCCAACTTGCAGTACAGCAGTAAAGAGTGATTGAAGTTTATCAGAGCACAAGTCACATGACTTGGGGCAGCTGGGAAATTGACAAAATGTCTAGCCCCATGTCAGATTTCAAAATTGAATATAAAAAAATCTGTTTGCTCTTTTGAGAAATGGATTTCACTGCAAAATTCTGCTGGAGCAGCACTATTAACTGATTCATTTTGGACAAAAACTTTTTTTCCCATGACAGTATCCCTTTAACAACAAACGGAGAGGATAATTAAATCAGGAGGTGTAATCGGATTAGGCAGCGTGGCCGGCCTGGGAGAGACGCTAGTGAGGTTGCTGTGCAATGTGGTTAAGGCCACGGATCCCCAGAACCTGGAAGTCCTCTGTTCCCTCCGCCATGATCACGGATCCATCTTGATAACGGCAGCGGCACTGACACTAATGCTGTGCTTGTGTATCAGACTCACTACATTAGTCCACACATAATGGACAGTCACATCATTAGCCCCTTCTATTTCATTGTTCGCACAAGATTTAAGGGTTAAGGGGCTCCAGGCAATTGGATCACCCCCTAACTCTTTACAGATTCAAATTGCATGATCTCTGCCTGGCCTAGTCATCCAACTGTCAGGGCAAGCCAGGTTGATACAATCAATTGGCCCAAGGGTCAACAATCAGATCACACGGGGGACCAAGGCCTGTTGCGAAGGGACTTCTTCCATGTCTTCATGATTAGACGCTCCACACATTAGGGACACATGACTAACAATGAGTGGAGGGATGGAGAGACAGGTGGGTGAGTTTGGAAGAAAAAGCAATGCTCTGAATCCATTTCCTGCAGTCATTTTATCGGCATATTTTGGGCTAATGCAATGCTCTAAATCAGCTTTCTCCAGTTACTTTACTTTTATATTTGGGGTAAATGCAATGCTCTGTATTCGTTGTTTTTTTTATTGCAGTGATGTTACTGGCATATCTGGGGTTAATGCAATGCTCTAAATCAGCTTTCTGAAGTTACCTAACTTCTATATTTGGGGTAAATGTAAAGCTCTGCGTTCGTTTTTTTATTGCAATGATGTTACTGGCATATCTGGGGTTAATGCAATGCTCTAAATCAGCTTTCTCCAGTTAGCTAACGTCTATATCTGGGGTAAATGCAATGCTTTGATTGAGATTTGTGCAGTGATCTCAGGATAATGCACATAATCCATTTTCTGCAGTAACCTTGCTGGCATATCTGGAGTTAATGCAATGCTCCAAATCAGTTTTCTGAAGTGATCTTACTGGCATAGCTGCTATTAATGCAGTACTCTTAATCAGTCGTCTACCGTTACCTAATTCCATATGTTGGGTTCATGCATTGCTCTAAATCACCTTTCTGAATTTACCTAACTTCTATATCTGAAGTTAAATTAATGCTCTGATTCAGTTTTCTGCAGAGATCTCTGGTTAATGCAAAGCACAGAACTTATTTTTTGCAGTCAACCGTGCTGGCAATTCTGGGGTTAATGCAATTCCCCAAATCAGTTTTCTGCAGTGATCTTACTGGCATATATGTGGTTAATTCAATGCTCTTAATCAGTCTCCTACCGTTACATAACTTCCATATGTGGGGTTGATGCAATGCTCTGAATCTGTTTTCTGTAGTGATTCTACTGCCATGTCTGGGGTTAATGTAGTGTGCTGAATCAATTTTCTGAAAGACCTTACTGGCTGTCTGGGTGATTACAGCTAAAAGAAGAGCCAGAGGGGGCACAGGTAAGAGTGTACAGTCAAGGATATTTAACACCTCACATTATCTTAGACCCGACCCCGGTTTTACATTTGCTTTCGTCTCGTGTGTTGATGAGACAGCCCTGTTGTCCCCAATGATTACAGAGCCCATGAAGTTCATGTCAGGTGAAGTCATTAATATTCTAATGCTGAAAGAATAGAGTAAGTGAGTTTCTCACCCGTGTAAATGCACCCTAAGCGCAGCTTCTTATAAAACAAACCCCAAAGCCCCCATGTTTTATTCATTTTATTTAAACATTTATATACAGGGATCTCCAGCAACCTGGAAACAAGAACTGAGGAACATTCCTTTCTGAATAGACAGATCCAAAGATATCGTGTGTTCCATTCAGTATAACATAAACGGGAGTCGGAGATGGAGCAGAGACACAGGGCCAAATGTACAGCTTTTAGCTAGAGATATAGATAGAGCCACTATACCCCTTGCTTTTCCCAGACAGTTATGGGATCTCACTGTATAGACTATGAGCAAACTTAGGGACTGTTCCTGCTGAATTGTGCTTAGTACAGGGAATACCTATGCTGCCATAGTTTTATGGGATCTCTCTGTACAGACTATGAGCAAACTTAGGGGACTGTTCCTGCTGAATTGTGCTTATTACAGGGGAATACCTATGCTGCCATAGTTTTATGGGATCTCTCTGTACAGACTATGAGCAAACTTAGGGGGCTGTTCCTGCTGAATTGTGCTTAGTACAGGGAATACCTATGCTGCCATAGTTTTATGGGATCTCTCTGTACAGACTATAAACAAACTTAGGGACTGTTCCTGCTGAATTGTGCTTAGTACAGGGAATACCTATGCTGCCATAGTTTTATGGGATCTCTCTGTACAGACTATGAGCAAACTTAGGGGACTGTTCCTGCTGAATTGTGCTTAGTACAGGGAATACCTATACTGCCATAGTTTTATGGGATCTCTCTGTACAGACTATGAGCAAACTTAGGGGCTGTTCCTGCTGAATTGTGCTTAGTACAGGGGAATACCTATGCTGCCATAGTTTTATGGGATCTCTCTGTACAGACTATGAGCAAACTCGGTGGGAGCGAGACGGACTCTATAACATTTAATTACTATTGACTCCTTTCAAATATTTTCCACACAAGAAAATCCTCTTGGCTCACGGGAGAGGGGGGACTGCGCCAGCCAATTATATCCCAGCGTTCTAATTATTCTCTAATTAACAGGACCTCTTACCTGTCATCCAGGAATTGTATTGTCTGTCAGTATGGAGTGTGAACAGACATCATTACCAATACTCAGATTCAGAGGGGCCGCAAGCTTTGCACTTGGTCTGTCAGTGATGGGGGGGTTGCCCTTCGAAGCAGAATCTGTGGGTTTTATTCTGTTAACCCATTTCACTGCTGTCATTATCATTTATCTTGCGCCAGCAGGTGCCACAGCGATGTCCTACTGAGTCCCACCCATGACACAGCCTGTGATTAAGTTCCTTAGTGCACAAAACGCGTAAGGCTTTCTGTGCATCTTCTATTTGCCTGAAACAAAGTCTGTAGTTCCTTTACTTACTGTCTGTGGGCTCTGTGAGCGTCTGCTGGTTCCTTCTTGGTCTGATACCTCCACCTTGAACTCTAGGTCTAGGACATGTGCACCCGGACCCCATGAGTAACCTGGAAAGATCCTCTACTTGCACTGACACGCAACAACAATTTTCCTATTATAACACTCATGACACCTGCCCAATACAGTCAGCTGAGCAGGGACAAGTATATCAAATACACTCACCCAGTAGAAATATATTATTTTATTATTGATTCCTTTAAACACCCCAACCACACTGTTAATCGCCTTCCACTGAAAGCAAATTTGGGGAAGCCCTTAGGGTCCTCCAATGTGACCGTAGGTGCAGCCCATGGGAAGCAGAGGAATGAGCCCCCCGGCTATGGGTGAGAGAGTGGGAAAAAATGGGTAAATATATGAAGCAATGGCCATACATAGAAAACAGCATCATTAAAGTTTGTCCATTAACTGTCTCCATTTAATAACAGACTCTCCATTTACACGATGTCTCTCGCCTTTATTTAAATTGCATAAACGGAGAAGGTTCCCGAATGGGTTTATTTCAGAAGTGTCTTTTTATCCTTGGCCGGGGAATAGGAAGGTGAATGTACAATCCATCTGAGCTCTAATGTCTCAACAAAAGTGTCTAGACTTCTGGCCCATTGCTGTTTAGTGAGTGAAATGATCCCTGCAATAAAGTGCCAGGCTATAGGGCATTCTGTGCCATTCTCATGTACGTCACAGCACTCATCACTTATTGTGCCATCACCATCTGATTCCTAATATCTGAATTATCATTCCCATACAGTTCAGCAGCATCTTCAACTCACCTACATTATGTATGGGGGCTGCCTGCACTGCTTAACTGCAGGTGAACATTATCTATTTGTCATCTATCCATCTATCTATATCTATCCATCTATCTATCATCTATCTATCTATCTATCTATCTATCTATCTATCTATCTATCTATCTATCTATCTATCTATCATCTATCTATCTATCTATCATCTATCTATCTATCTATCTATCTATCTATCTATCATCTATCTATCTATCTATCTATCTATCTATCTATCTATCTATCTATCTATCTATCATCTATCTATCTATCTATCATCTATCTATCTATCTATCTATCATCTATCTATCTATCTATCTATCTATCTATCTATCTATCTATCATCTATCTATCTATCTATCTATCTATCTATCTATCATCTATCTATCTATCTATCTATCTATCTATCTATCTATCTATCATCTATCTATCTATCTATCTATCTATCTATCTATCTATCATCTATCTATCTATCTATCTATCTATCTATCTAGAGATTGATAGATAGATGATAGATAGATGATAGATAGATAGATGATAGATAGATAGATAGATAGAGATTGATAGATAGATAGATAGATAGATAGATAGATAGATAGATAGATATGTGACAGCTAGATAGATAGTTGATACCTAATAGATATATGATAGATATATAGATAGATAGAAATAATAGATAGATAAAATGATAGATAGATATGGATAAAATGATTGATAGATAGAGAGAGATAGATAGAGATAGATAGATAGATAGATAGATAGAGATAGATAGATAGATAGATTGATAGATAGATAGATATGTGACAGCTAGATAGATAGTTGATACCCAATAGATATATGATAGATAGATAGATAGAGGATATATAGATATATAGATAGACAGAAATAATAGATATAGATAAAATGATGGATAGATAGATATAGATAAAATTATGGATAGATAGATACATGACAGATGTTATAGATATTCCCCAATTACAGTCACTTCCCTGGATACCTTCTTGCCTTCCTCTCACTTGCTGTAGGGAGAATATCACCCACAGAGATAAGGTGATTGATATGGAAATATAAGCAACAGACAAAATAGAAAACATTTGGCTGTTCTGTGTATCTGAGGCCCATTATACGGCAATGACTGCAGTCTATCAGTTCTTAGGGGCATTACAGCCGGGCGCTTTCATTTATTCGCATGTGAACGAGCCGCGTTACCAGCCGGAAAGCAAATAGTTGGCAATCTGGTGGTGAGCGACCCCATCTATCTTTAGTGGAACATAAAAACAATCTTGTTTATACAACGTCTCTCTCTCTGCCGGGTAAATGTGCAATTGGGAAGTCCCCTGATAAAATGCCTCCAAATGTTTGCCAGTCCCACGGCCCATATTCATGAAATAGCTGAGCCATTACAAATGATGAGTGGGCGACCAGTGGCGGGATGCGGAGCTGATGACGGAACGTTGCACAGAATGTGGAAGGGAAAACTCCTGATATTAATATTATACATTCTCAGTGTCGGACTGGGACACCAGGGGCCCACCCAAAAATCTTAGACCAGGGGCCCACTCTCAGTACTATTATAATTCTTCTCCTCGCACAAAGGGTTTGGTTCTCTTTTAAAGCAATAAGTGATTGGTGCATGACTGCACAATGGGGAGGGAATTTTTAAATAAATCTGGGAAACCATTATATAAAAGGAAAATAAGTCCTTGATGCCTCTCATGAAGCTGAGCTGTCAGCGAAACGCGTAGGGCAGCATAGGTGGACGGTGGTGAGTGCAGCTCCCACTTGCTCCCCACATAGATAGGCATGAGCTCATTGTTGTAATCACTGCATTGCAGTTAAGCAATTTGACATTGGTAACTCATTAATGGCACAATATTGATTATATGGAATCCACCGTTCCACTCGGTGCGGTTTCTAACTATATGTATCTTTAAGGACAGTGTCCTGCACTGCTTGTTATCTATAGAGCAGCGTGTCTGTATGTGAATGGGCAACATGTCTTAATGGAACACGGAGTAAAAGGTTACGTTTTATGTACATTGTTGCAATCGCTATCCGAACTGGTCAGCTAGTAACACAACGAGGAAGAGTGTGTAATATACATTGTACTCTAGTTTGTTGCAAGTTTGTAAATGATAATTTGAATAGTGATGTCATCAGTTATAAACGGTGACTAGTGATGTCATCAGTTATAAACGGTGAGTAGTGATGTCATTTCTGTCACATGACTCACTGAAACTTGTATATTATAATAAATAAAGTACCCCCTGTTGCAAAATATGAGGATATTAGAAGTTACCTCGGAGTTCCACGGCCGAATATGGTCATGAAGTTCCTCGGTAACTTATAATATCCTTATAATTTACAAGAGGGGGTACTTAATTCACTATATTATTAACAAGGCTCATTATCTCTCATTAACATGAAACCAGGCAGTTGATAGGTCACACCAAATACACAGGCCTGGATCTCTAAATGGCCCGCCCCTAGGCCAGTGGCTTCTGGCGGCCACCCTTCCTTGCACACACGTATGTACGCACGCAAGCCCCGCCTTCACAATGGAGCACTGGAGATTACACGTGCAGCAGAGTTAAAGGACTGAGCATCCCCAGTGCTCCTGGAAAAACTAGATTGCAGCTGGGCGAGCATAAAATTATGCCGCCCGAGACCCGAGCCTTTGTGGCCTCACCACAAATCTGGGCCTGCAAATATATATCCCCAAGTGTCCCGTTTTCTATGGGACAGTCATGATTTTGACAGCGCAGCCCGCACTCTCGGGTTTTTATTTAAATGTCCTGATTTTCTCTTTGATCTCCTGCACTGAACAACCACAAAAAGAGAATCAACGTTTCTGAAACTCAATTAAAATAAGAGACTTTTTGGAGGAGAGCACCTACTCTTAGATACATTTGTAACCATTTAAGATAAGCAAAGATACAATTGTAACAATTTAAGATAAGCAGGTCTCATGGGGGGAACTGAGACGCACAGCTTAAAGGGCAAAACTGTTATAACACATAAAACATGGCCCAAAAACTCCCATAACCTACCAAATTTTATAAAATGGACATGGTAATTAGTGGGTGTGAATTGAAACAAACTGTTGTCCCTGTCCAATTGCTAAAGCAGCTCAGCAATTGGGGTTCCACAATCTTAGACCCTCAGATGTTGCCGGACTACAACTACCAGAATCCTCATGGCTATTGGGAGCTGTAGTCCAGCAACATCTTGGGAGCCAAGGTTCAGAAACACGGCAGTACATATGTCATGTGACGCCCTAACACATGATAATAATGATTTCCCATTGGGGTTCCTGGAGTGGGATGAGTAATTAACGTGTTTCTCCCTTCAGGTCTAAGGAATTAATTAAGGAAGCGATTCTGGACAACGACTTCATGAAAAACCTGGAAATCTCCCAGATCCAAGAGATTGTGGATTGTATGTATCCCGTAGAATATGGAATGGACAGCTGCATCATCAAGGAAGGGGACGTGGGCTCGCTGGTGTATGTCATGGAAGGTACAACATATTTCCTCCATTTTCATTGCATTGGCCTTAATTGGGAACACTCTCCTGACAAGAGCATCCTATTACATATTTATATAGATTTTAGTGCACTCCAGTGGCACCCCCCTCCCCGCGGGACTGGGTGCAGGGATCCATTAGGCAGAAGTTGAGACTAGACTAGTCCAATGGACCCATTCAGGGGAGGAGCAGGGTGGCATAAACTGGAAAATGATGACGTCACTATTTAGGGGTGGGTGCAGGGAGTCTTACTAAGGATATAGATTAGAACACGCTGATGACAGCTTTAGGGGAGGGAGAGAGTTTTTATTGTGTTAGAGAAGAACATTGTTATGAGTGGAGCAGGACCAGTGGTTTCACTGTTTAAATTGAAAGTTGGCCCAGGGTTGGGCAGGTTCATCCCAGGGACATTAGCCTCAGGTAGGACTGGGTGGTGGCCCATCCTCTTAGGTGACATGCTTGCACCAACCCCCACCCCAGTGATGTCACCCAGCCAACCCAGTCTATTTGTGACATCATCACAGCAGGCTGGGTTGAGAATGTACTTTGGGTGTGGTTTTTGAAGCAGTTTGCTAGGATCAGGTGTGGGTTAAAAAGTCTCCTATCACTAACTTTTATGACTGGTTAGAAGGGGAGATTAACCCTTGCATGGCTAAAATGTCCTACCTTTAATGCATCCATTGCACTCCCACGTTACCCCAGATTACCCCTGTATAACTTTGGCCTCATAGGCAGCCTGATATTCTTAAAATATATTCAACGCAAGTGTATTCTGAATTGCACAATCAATTACACGCATGAAACAGGGATCCCGGAAATCTATAGTTATGGGATCCATTATCAGGAAACCCGTTATCCAGAAAGCTCCAAATTATGCAAAGGCTGTCTCTCCAAATAATCCAGATTTTTTAAAAATGATTTCCTTTTTCTGTGTAATAATAAAACAGTAGCTTGTAGTTGATCCCAACTAAGATATAATGAATAGTAATGGGCAAATTTGTCCCGTTTCAATGAATAATTCACAAAACGGAAAAAAAATTCACGAAAGGCGAATTCTGACACTGGTATCAATTTGCGGGCGTCAAAATTATTGCCGGTGACAATTTGACGTGCATTAAAGTCAATGGGCGTTCGTTTAATTGAAATTGGCACTGGCGTCGGCATCGTCAAAAACTATGACACCGGGAATTTTAGCGTCAATTTGGCGAATTTCCCTGTGAATTCTCGCCTGCCGAATAAATTTGCCCATCACTAATAATGAATCCTTATTGGAAGCAAAACCAGCCTATTGGGTTTGTTTAATGATTTTGTAGTAGACTTAAGGTATGAAGATCCAAATTACAGAAAGATTCCTTATCTGCAAAGCCCTAGGTCTTCAGCATTCTGGATAACAGGTCTCATACCTGTACTATAAAGTGCGTGTTTCGTCATCTGAGTCTTCTAAACAGAATGTGATTTTTTTTTTATTGTGAAATTGCCAAACTTGAATGAGAAATAGATTAATGGCAATCTGTTCCCTTGTATATTAATAGCTGCAAGCAGATTGTTTGCTGGAATATTATGTAAGAGAGATTTAAAGGCACAGCGGCCCTGCATGGGAGCCATTGTTAGGACTGATTTATATCTTAATGTGGAACCGATAGGATTTTACTGTATAATAATAAATAACATTGGAATTCTCAACAATAATAATAATAGTAGGTTAGAGAGTGGCCCTGCCTTCCTGCTCTAGTATTTCTTTAAAATGAGATGCCAGAATGCTTAAGGCATTATTAAAAACAAAGGCATCACTAGGTGGGGTTTTTCTATGGGGAATGGGGTAAAAAAAACTATGGCTGCTTCCCCTCTATATAAATAAAAATACATTGAGTAGGAATGCTCTGGGCATAGAATGAACGAAAATTTGCCGCGTCAAAATATTTTTGACGCTGGCGATGGTTCCAACGTCGGCGACAATTTAGACGCCATCGACGATTAATGGACGCCCATTGACTTTAATGGCCGTCAAATGTTGCCAGCGTCGAAGTTGTCGCCGGCGTCCATATTGACGCTGGCAAATTGTTGCTGCTGTCAAAATTCACAAATTTTTCACCCGTTTCACGAATTTCGCGGAAAATTCGCGAATTTTGTAGCAAAGCAAAACGGGATAAATTCGCCCATCACTAGTACAGCCCAAAATAAACTGTCTTTATTCTGGTTTCAAAGCTCTGTGTGTGAATGCAAAAGGGAAAGTTATCACTTCCATGTCTAGTTTCATGATATTCAATCTTGTACCCATGTGCCAGAGCTTTTCAATTGATGAAGTCACTGATAAAGATGAATTATATCTTAGTTGGGATCAAGTACCATCTAAAAAAAAGGAATCATTATCAAAAATGTTAATTTTTTTAAATTAAAATGGAGTCTACGGGAGATAACCTTCCTAAGCTTTTTGGATAATGGGTTTCTGGATAAGGAATCCTATACCTGCATAATATGTATAATTTATTACTGGTTGGTCAAGATAATCTGGAGTTGGCACCTAACTCTGATTGTGGCCTCGTGCTCCAGATCATTTGGTAAGATTTCAACATCCCCGGCTCCTAGCGAAGAGCAACAGTCGTTTCCCCAAGAAATAAAGTGTGGGAACAGCAATCCCATGAGAATGACGGATGTTCCAGAAGCAAAAATAAATGGACTCATGGGTTATTCCTGGTTCCCAGGTCTGTACAATGTTTCCGTTTGCGCTGGGACAGCAGATACAGGACAGGGATTTGCTGCTACCTCTGGGGTTACCGAATAACGTTCTGCGAATCGTTGCTCAAAAATCAGCCACAAGGGAACACATGTAACACCCCCCAAACTGCACACCCTGAAACGGGGGGAGCTTATCGTCATATCGGGTGGGCAATTCAAAGGAGGGTCTGTGCCACTTTATTAATATCCAGATACCGGAGGTGTGTGTCTATATGTCTGGCCCTTTAAGTAAAGGTCTCTGATACACCTGAGTAAATTGATTATAAATGTGCTGTTGGCTTCCGGTAGTGAAAGCCAAGGCCCCGGCACAGATTTCAGCACAGAAATGGAGACTGACCAACTAAAAGAGTTTAAATTGACGCTTTGCTGGCTTTTATTTTCAACAACACAAGCAAATCTTCAGCCCATTGGCTTCACATGGTGGAATCACATAAGTGTTAACACAGTCCCAATTCACAGCCTCACTGGTGTTCTCTTTATTCCCGCTTTGTTTAGCCCTTACTGGCTTTCAGCGGACCACAAGTCCCAGAATCCTCTCTGGGCACACGTGAGACACTCTTGTCTCCTGGGAGCTGTTTCTCTGGTCCTCTCGCAGACCTTTGGAGCTCTCTCCAACTCAGGGGAATCAGAATCAGTCTCTGGTTCCCTGGTGCTCACCAGCACTCCTTCAGTGGCCCCTCACCCTCCACTCTAGGAGGTCTCTAGAGGGAAGCAGCCCTGAGGTGTTGCTCTACACCTCCTTTTAACTACCACATACCTGTAGTTAATTACCTCTAACTGCCTTTAGCTTGGCAGCTGCAAAACCCTTACATGGAGCAAGGGATGGAAGCCCACCCTGCTCCCTTCCATCCACTCCAGGGACCCATAATCCATCTTTTACTAAACTTGTTCACCACTTAAACAGCTTTACTAGCTGCAGTACTACACATTTCCCTGGAGCTTCTTATTTCACCAGCTTTAATGCCAGTGAAATACACATGATATTGTACACTTTTGACACACATATCTTAAGGTGGCCATACATGGAGAGATCCGCTCGTTTGGCGCCAAACGAGCGGATCTCCCTCCGATATGCCCACCTTGAGGTGGACAATATCGAGCTGATCCGATCGTGGGCCCTAGGGCCCAACGATCGGATCCTAACGATGCCTAACGGCGGTCGGATCGCGGGATCGCATCAACGAACGGATGCGGCCGCGATCCGATGGGATTTTTAGTCCCTTCCGATTGAGATCTGGCCGACTTTCGGCCAGATCTCGATCGGGGAAGCCCGTCGGGGGGCCCCATACACGGGCCAATAAGCTGCCGACTCGGTCTGTCGGCAGATTTTATTGGCCCGTGTATGGCCACCTTCACAGTGCTTATGATTTCTATTAGATAAATGCAAATGAAAGTATAACAGATCTTTAAATAGAAACTATTTTTGTAAGTTTGTATAATTCCCTTTATCTTCCTACACTGTCAGGTCGCCGGCTCTTCATTTCAGACATGATCATTGGCCACTGACACGATTCCGTCCTTTCAGCCAAAAGCTAAAATGATTTTGTGATTGTGCCTGTGCCTGGAGATCAACTGGATTGAGTTCCCGTCGGCTGCATTTCAGGAATTGAATTACTTCCAATCAACTCTGCTGATTAGCTGGAGAAATCTTATTCTCTGCCCCTTATCCATTTACCTCTCACTGACACAGTTGCCTTCCTGAGCCATTAACGCTTCTGTCTTCTCCTCCCAATTCCTTTTTCCTCCTCTCTGGTCTCTGGGTAAAGACGCCTTCCCTGTAGGAACCTTGTGTTGTTTGCAATTTGCATCCAAACTCATTTGAAATGCTAAAATCATTGGCAAAGAGTGATGGAGAATAGATTCGCCAGACATGAATTCAATGCGAATTTTCGAGTTTCGCCTAATTTTCTGGTGAAATATCTGCCTCGTCAAAAAAAGATTGTCGCGCATCAAAATTATTCGGACGCCCATTGCATTTGGACTAAATAGTCGTGCGTATAAAAATGATTTTGATGCCCAATGACTTCAATACATTTAGCTAATTTTTGGGCGAAGAGAAGCCCAGTCTCGCCGATCACTATTGTCAAATGATTCCCAATGGTAACGGACTCCTTACTCAATAGAGAGGCTTGGGAGTAAAGGGGAGGTTTGGTGACAGCACCATCGTGCCTTACAATTTACACTATTCCTCAATGGTGTAACTAGATGTTACTGGAGACCGCAGCTAATTCATTTTAGGGCCCATAACATATCCAGAGGTTTTCCTGTTACAACATGTTGAAATTGCTCATTAATTAGGGCCTCATCGGGCACCCTATACCTCCTGGCCCCTCCCCCAACTTACCACAACTGAGGATGGCACATGCTATATTTAGGTGCTGCCTTTTGGCAGGCCAAGGGACCCCATCGTCCCCATGCCCTGTCCTTCTCTAACACATATTAGGGTGCTCAGAATCCAGCGATGCTCTTGGGCACCCCAGTAAGGCAAAAACATATGCAAATGATGCACACCAAGCTGACAGTTATAAATGACTGGCGTTGAGCACTAATGAGGATAAATTTGTTATTTCACAGCTAGTAATTACGTATCCGCTCTCATGCCTGCTTCATATTGATCTACATTAGATTAGCAATGCTTATGGGATATTTACAGGGTTTGGAGATGGAGCCATTCTGGTACCTACGGGTGCTAGCAACACCTGTGCCTGCCTCAGCTGCACCCATACACCCAGAGAGAGGGAACAGTGATGAAAAGCAGAGAGGTCAGCACCGCCATTGTGCTCGCTCACTGATAGAATGGCCAGGAGAAGGCAATTTGGCACAGCGTGCATGTTAGGAAATATAGATATTATTTTTGAAAGCGGGATGAATCTGTGCCAATGATGGAATATGCACAATTAGTAATGGGCAGGGAGCCAGGGTTCTATGATGGGTGGCTTCCAAACTGGCAGGAGTTTTAATGGCTTGAGTATCGAGCGTTGGATTATGGGGGAAAACACAAGAGGAACCATTCAAGTCTTTTATTAGATGCCAACTGTTATATATGCTGGATAATAATAGTTACAATGTCATCAACCACTTGTGAACCTCTTTGGGGACCATTGGGGCCACATCTGGTTGTCCGTATTTATCTGATTGGCAGAAACGTTGCAGTGAATATGCTATAGGGACCCCTGTAATGCTATTAGGGGGTACACAATTTCTCTGCACTCTAACAGATTTACTTCAGCGCCAGTAGTGTCTGTATATGAATGCGGTTAGAGTTGAGTATTGATGGAACAGTAAAAGTCTTTCAAAATATAATGTACTGTTGTGCTGCACTGTTTACAAATTGGCGTGTTTGCTTCAGAAACTCTATTTTAGTTTATATAAACAGACAGTGGATAACAGATAAGTACTACTATAGTTTATATAAACAAGCTGCTGTGTAGCCATGGGGGCAGCCATTCAAGCACAGGATACACAGTAGATAACAGATAAGTACTACTATAGTTTATATAAAAACGCTGCTGTGTAGCCATGGGGGCAGCCATTCAAGCACAGGATACACAGTAGATAACAGATAAGTACTACTATAGTTTATATAAACAAGCTGCTGTGTAGCCATGGGGGGCAGCCATTCAGGCACAGGATACACAGTAGATAACAGATAAGTACTACTATAGTTTATATAAACAAGCTGCTGTGTAGCCATGGGGGCAGCCATTCAAGCACAGGATACACAGTAGATAACAGATAAGTACTACTATAGTTTATATAAACAAGCTGCTGTGTAGCCATGGGGGCAGTCATTCAAGCACAGGATACACAGTAGATAACAGATAAGTACTACAATAGTTTATATAAACACACTGCTGTGTAGCCATGGGGGCAGCCATTCAAGCACAGGATACACAGTAGATAACAGATAAGTACTACAATAGTTTATATAAAAACGCTGCTGTGTAGCCATGGGGGCAGCCATTCAAGCACAGGATACACAGTAGATAACAGATAAGTACTACTATAGTTTATATAAAGAAGCTGCTGTGTAGCCATGGGGGCAGCCATTCAAGCACAGGATACACAGTAGATAACAGATAAGTACTACTATAGTTTATATAAACAAGCTGTAGTGTAGCCATGGGGGCAGCCATTCAGGCACAGGATACACAGTAGATAACAGATAAGTACTACTATAGTTTATATAAACATATAGTAGTATATAAACTATAGTAGAGTTTCTAAAGCAAACACACCAGTTTTACCAGTGCAGGGCAAAGCTACAGCATATTATCATAACTTTAGGACACTTTAATTTTTTGGTATTACTGTTCCTTTAAATCACAACCAGCAGCCGGCAATCTTCTAGGCATCCGCAAGCCCCTACCAAACCCCCAGTTCCTTTGTTTCTTTTCGCTTTCCATATCAAAGTGCCAGGCAATAGCATGTTTTACAAAGGGCAAAGCTATATGGGAAAAAACAGCAGTTTATAAGTCTTTTCATAGAGCTTTATTTTCATATTCATCAGCAGAAAAGATGAAAGTTGACTATGGGCAGAGTTCCCCTTTAGCCCAGAGACACGTGTATTGAGCTTATTCATAGACAGTTTAAAGGGAAAAAAATGCATTTGTTTATGTGTTAATGTAAACAGAACATGAATAATTACAGCAGTATTAGCGACTGGAACGCCATGGAGAATTTTTGTTGAGGCCAATTTTTATTCTACGCTGCCCTCTAAGATATGACTAAACATAATATATTAACCCTTGAGATGGTACCGCCTGATATTCTTTGATGTTGGGTCCAGATCTGACCCACTTCCATGGAAGCTTCTTCTGCCTTTACCAACTAGAGATGAGTGGGAGCAGATATAAAAGTTTGAAGGGACAGAAAATTAAAGCAGTTGTAAATAAATCCGTCAATAAATAAAATTCCTGATGGCGTTGCCATGGAAACCATTTCGAGAGAGTTTGCTGTAACGAGCAAGCTCACGTATTCTGATGCAATTAGATAGGGTCGGGTCGGCCTGTATCTCTTGGTGGGCCCAGGTCATGGTGAAGTTCCCTCTTAGGTCTGTATAATGCATATAGAACTTTTCTTACTTTAACGGTTTTGACAATGGCTCATGGGTGTACGTTTTCGAGGTGGGCCCTAGGAATGAGGCGGTTGTTCCTACATCACCTTGTATTGGGGTTGGTGAAATTGGGCCAGTTTTAGGGCAGGGCAGAAGGGGTGTCTCCAGCAACAGAGGAGGCATATAGGGGTAGGAATGAAGAATGTAGATAAGGGCAACTAGCAACCAATCAGGCTGCTGCTTTTATTTTCTAACTTCTAGTAGCCTGATTAAAGCTGATTGCTCATTGGTGCGTCTACAGTATTTAGCACCTGTGTTTAGGGATGGGCACATTTTTCACCTTGTTTCGCCGCAAAAATGACGCCCATAGACTTGTATGCCGTTGTGCGTCCGAAAAAAAAAAGCGCGTCAAAAAAACTTTTTTTGACGCACAAAGACTCTAATGGGCATCCGCGATATTTTGCCTGCGGCGAAACGAAACGGGTCAAATTCGCCCATCCCTGCCTATGTTTGCAAGTGAGACTAAAAATTGGTTGCACCTCCACTACTGCACCACAGTTCGGGCCACAGACTTTTTGTACTATTTTCACCCCCTCCACACTCATTGAAACATCATTAGCTGCAGCTCTGGTCAAAAGATTTAATCAAACTCGGCTTTGCTGTATCTTCCGAGTGCTGCCCCTGGGATGGCGCAAAAAAAAAAAAAACGACTGTGTTGATGATAACCCTTTGACAAGAACCTCGTGGGTGGGGCTAATGAGAAACTGGCAGATGTCATTAAAGGAGAACTAAAGCTTAACTAAAGAAGTAGGCTTTAGTTCTCTTGTGCTTATCCGACTGTGTAACTGCATTAGAAAGGGACTGTGATTTTGGAGTCCAACTAGTGTGTTGATGATAAGCCTTCAACAAGAACCTCATGGGTGGGGCTAATGAGAAACTGGCTGATGTCATTAAGGGAGAACTGAAGCTTAACTAAAGAAGTAGGCTTTAGTTCTCCTGTGCTTATCTGACTAGAGTCCAACTACTGTGTTGATGATAAGCCTTCAACAAGAACCTCATGGGTGGGGCTAATGGGATACTGGTTGATGTCATAATAGGAGAACTAAAGCTTAACTAAAGAAGTAGGCTTAAGCTCTCTTGTACTTGTCTGACTGTGTAACTGCATTAGAAAGGGACTGTGATTTTGGAGTCCAACTAGCGTGTTGATGATAAGCCTTCAACAAGAACCTCATGGGTGGGGCTAATGAGAAACTGGCTGATGGCATTAAAGGAGAACTGAAGCTTAACTAAAGAAGTAGGCTTTAGTTCTCCTGTGCTTATCTGACTATGTAACTGCATTAGAAATGGACTGTGATCTCCTAGTCCAACTACTGTGTTGATGACAAGCCTTCGACAAGAACCTCATGGGTGGGGCTAATGGGATACTGGCTGATGTCATAATAGGAGAACTAAAGCTTTACTAAAGAAGTAGGCTTTAGTTCTCTTGTGCTTATCTGACTGCGTGACTGTATTAGAAAGGGACTGTGATCTCCGAGTCCAACTACTGTGTTGATGATAACCCTTTGACAAGAACCTCATGGGTGGGGCTAATGGGATACTGGTTGATGTCATAATAGGAGAACTAAAGCTTAACTAAAGAAGTAGGCTTTAGTTCTCCTGTGCTTGTCTGACTGTGTAACTGCATTAGAAAGGGACTGTGATTTTGGAGTCCCACTAGCGTGTTGATGATAAGCCTTCAACAAGAACCTCATGGGGGGGGGCTAATGAGAAACTGGCTGATGGCATTAAAGGAGAACTGAAGCTTAACTAAAGAAGTAGGCTTTAGTTCTCCTGTGCTTATCTGACTATGTAACTGCATTAGAAAGGGACTGTGATCTCCTAGTCCAACTACTGTGTTGATGACAAGCCTTCGACAAGAACCTCATGGGTGGGGCTAATGGGATACTGGTTGATGTCATAATAGGAGAACTAAAGCTTAACTAAAGAAGTAGGCTTTAGTTCTCTTGTGCTTGTCTGACTGTGTAACTGCATTAGAAAGGGACTGTGATTTTGGAGTCCCACTAGCGTGTTGATGATAAGCCTTTAACAAGAACCTCATGGGGGGGGCTAATGAGAAACTGGCTGATGTCATTACAGGAGAACTGAAGCTTAACTAAAGAAGTAGGCTTTAGTTCTCTTGTGCTTATCTGACTATGTAACTGTATTAGAAAGGGACTGTGATCTCCTAGTCCAACTAGAGCTTAGAGCTGTGTATTAGCCCAGCTGTAGTTAATAAATATATACTGTATATATTTATATATATATTTATGTAGGAGCCATGGCTAATACACAGCTCTAAGCTCTAGTTGGACTCGGAGATCACAGTCTCTTTCTAATACAGTTACACAGTCAGATAAGCACTGGAAGTGGATCAATTGATTCACTGAATTAGTGATCAAAGAGCCTGAGTGGGAAGTGGATTAAAAAAGACTTTAGAAGGTCAGAGCTAGTGAACTAGAAATGACTAGCGGGTCTTGTTTGGACTATATACACACAGTGCTTATATGTGCAATGCAGTATATTAGTCATGGTTTTATGTCGCACGCAGATCCTCAGTACAGTTCATAGGGAGAAATAACTTAGTAGGGTTCTAATGGGGTTGTGTAGCCCATGGTGTTCCATTGAATGTTTGTTTCAAACAGGTGCCCAGTAAATACTACCCACTGATCTGGTTTAAAGGTTTCCTCTTTTATAAGGTGGAGTGGTGTGTGTAAATGATTCAAAGAACAAAATTAAATACTATAGTGCAAAGAATAATATTGTGCCTTCTCGCTACATAAACCCCAGTCCAAAGGTTACCAAAAATGGAAACAAAATTGTGACATAAGGAGGCCTGCAGACAATGATGCAGTAGCAAAAATTGTTACAAAGTTTAAAAACTATTTATTAGGATATGTGTAGCCTAACGTGTTTCGTGCCAACTGGCCCTTTACTCATACTTACTCATGACTAACTTATTTACACTTATGAGTATCTTATTAACACTTACTCATGAGTTTCTTACTTGCACCTACTCATGAGTAACGTACTTATACTTACTCATGAGTAACTTACACTTGCTCATGAGTAACTTACTTACACTCACTCATGAGTAACTTACTTATACTTACTCATGAGTAACTTACACTTACTCATGAGTTTCTTACTTACACTTATTCATCAGTAACTTACACTTACTCATCAGTAACTTACTCATGAGTAACTTACTTACACTTACTCGTGAGTAACTTACACTTACTCATGAGTATCTTACTTACACTTACTCATGAGTAACTTACTTACACTTACTCATGAGTAATTTACTTACACTTACTCATGAGTAGCTTACACTTAGTCATGAGTAACTTAAACTTATACTTGTATCTTTCTTACACTTACACATGAGTAACTTACTTACACTTGCTCATGAGTAACTTACTTAAACTTGCTCATGAGTAACTTACTTATACTTACTCATGAGTAACTTACACTTACTCATGAGTATCTTACTTACACTTACTCATGAGTAGCTTACACTTACTCACGAGTAACTTACTTACACTTACTCATGAGTAACTTACACTTACTCATGAGTATCTTACTTACACTTACTCATGAGTAATTTACTTACACTTACTCATGAGTAGCTTACACTTACTCATGAGTAACTTACACTTATACTTACTCATGACTATCTTTCTTACACTTACTCATGAGTAACTTACTTAAACTTGCTCATGAGTAACTTACTTATACTTACTCATGAGTAACTTACACTTACTCATGAGTATCTTACACTTACTCATGAGTAACTTACTTACATTTACTCGTGAGTATCTTACTTACACTTACTCATGAGTAACTTACTTACACAGCAGAAGGGACGTTTGTACTCCAGCTGAAACAAACAGCCTGAGAAAATTTCCATTATCCTTAGGGATGTAGCGAACGTCGGAAAAAAAGTTCGCGAACATATTCGCGAACTTGCGCAAAAATGCGAGCGGTTCGCGAACGGTTCGCGAACCCCATAGACTTCAATGGGAAGGCGAACTTTAACATCTAGAAAAGACATTTCTGGCCAGAAAAATGATTTTAAAGTTGTTTAAAGGGTGCAACGACCTGGACAGTGGCATGCCAGAGGGGGATCAAGGGCAAAAATGTATCTGAAAAATCTGCCTGTGTGTGCTTGGAAGAGATAGTGTAGGGGGAGAGCTGTTAGTGATTTCAGGGACAGATGATAGTAAGTTTGCTGGCTAGTAATCTGCTTGATACTGCTCTGTATTGGAGGGACAGAAGTCTGCAGGGATTTGAGGGACATTTTAGCTTAGGTAGCTTTGCTGGCTAGTAATCTACTGTTCTCTTTAAACAACTGCCATACGTTGACCTTGTAGGCATTGTTTGCCCAGTTTTTTTGGATGCAGCCACTGAAGCACAGTTGCCAGAAAAAATATGCCATATAAATGCTGAAAATAGTCATTTTTCGCCATACGTTGACCTTGTAGACATTGTTTGCCCAGTTTTTTGGACGCAGCCACTGAAGCACAGTTGCCAGAAAAAATATGCCATATAAATGCTGAAAATAGTAATTTTTCGCCATACGTTGACCTTGTAGACATTGTTTGCCCAGTTTTTTTGGTTGCAGCCACTGAAGCACAGTTGCCAGAAAAAATATGCCACATAAATGCTGAAAATAGTCATTTTTTGCCATATACGTTGAGTCAACGTATGGCAAAAAATGACTATTTTCAGCATTTATATGGCATATTTTTTCTGGCCTCTGTGCTTCAGTGGCTGTGGCCAAAAAAACTGGGCAAACAATGCCTACAAGGTCAACGTCGTTGACCTTGTAGGCATTGTTTGCCCAGTTTTTTTGGCCACAGCCACTGAAGCACAGAGGCCAGAAAAAATATGCCATATAAATGCTGAAAATAGTCATTTTTTTGGTCGCAGCCACTGAAGCACAGTTGCCAGAAAAATTATGCCATATAAATGCTGAAAATATAAATTTTTTTGGTTGCAGCCACTGAAGCACAGAGGCCAGAAAAATTATGCCATATAAATGCAGAAAATATGCATTTTTTTGGTCGCAGCCACTGAAGCACAGTTGACAGAAAAATTATGCCATATAAATGCTGAAAATATAAATTTTTTTGGTTGCAGCCACTGAAGCACAGAGGCCAGAAAATTATGCCATATAAATGCAGAAAATATGCATTTTTTTGGTCGCAGCCACTGAAGCACAGTTGCCAGAAAAATTATGCCATATAAATGCTGAAAATAGTAATTTTTTTGGTTGCAGCCACTGAAGCACAGAGGCCAGAAAAATTATGCCATATAAATGCAGAAAATATGCATTTTTTTGGTCGCAGCCACTGAAGCACAGAGGCCAGAAAAATTATGCCATATAAATGCAGAAAATATGCATTTTTTTGGTCGCAGCCACTGAAGCACAGTTGACAGAAAAATTATGCCATATAAATGCTGAAAATATAAATTTTTTTGGTTGCAGCCACTGAAGCACAGAGGCCAGAAAAATTATGCCATATAAATGCAGAAAATATGCATTTTTTTGGTCGCAGCCACTGAAGCACAGTTGCCAGAAAAATTATGCCATATAAATGCTGAAAATAGTAATTTTTTTGGTTGCAGCCACTGAAGCACAGAGGCCAGAAAAATTATGCCATATAAATGCAGAAAATATGCATTTTTTTGGTCGCAGCCACTGAAGCACAGTTGACAGAAAAATTATGCCATATAAATGCTGAAAATATAAATTTTTTTGGTTGCAGCCACTGAAGCACAGAGGCCAGAAAAATTATGTCATATAAATGCAGAAAATAGGCATTTTTTTTGGTCGCAGCCACTGAAGCACAGAGGCCAGAAAAAATTAAACCAGTAGGGTTTGCACCCTAGTTTGTAACGGTGGCGGAGGGAGGAGGAGGACGCTAAAGGACAGCTGTGTGTGGAGTCATGAGGCTTGAAGAGAAGGACAGCTGCATAGAAGTCAGAACAAGTCTTCCGGCGTGCAGTAACCCTCCGAGATCCACCCCTCATTCATTTTAATAAAGGTCAGGTAATCGACACTTTTGTGACCTAGGCGAGTTCTCTTCTCAGTTACAATCCCTCCTGCTGCACTGAAGGTCCTTTCTGAGAGCACACTTGAGGCTGGGCAAGACAAGAGGTTCATGGCAAATTGTGACAGCTCTGGCCACAGATCAAGCCTGCGCACCCAGTAGTCCAGGGGTTCATCGCTCCTCAGAGTGTCGATATCTGCAGTTAATGCCAGGTAGTCCGCTACCTGCCGGTCGAGGCGTTCTTTGAGGGTGGATCCAGAAGGGTTGTGGCGCTGCCTTGGACAGAAAAACATTTGCATGTCTGACGTTACAGACTGGCCAAAGGGCTTTGTCCTTGCAGGTGCGCTCGTGGCAGGATTACTGGCACCTCTGCCCCTGGAATGTTGATGAGTTCCTGAAGTGACATCACCCTTAAAAGCATTGTACAACATGTTTTGCAGGCTGGTTTGTAAATGCCGCATCTTTTCGGACTTGTGGTATGTTGGTAACATTTCTGACACTTTATGCTTGTACCGAGGGTCTAGTAGCGTTGCGACCCAGTACAGGTCCTTCTCCTTAAGCCTCTTGATACGGGGGTCCTTCAACAGGCATGACAGCATGAAAGACCCCATTCTCACAAGGTTGGATGCAGAGCTATCCATCTCCGCTTCCTCATTATCAAGGACTGCATCATCCACGGTCTCCTCCCCCCAGCCACGTACAAGACCAGGGGTCCCCAAAAGGTCACCACTAGCCCCCTGGGAAGCCTGCTCCTGTTGGTCCTCCTCCTCCTCCTCCACAAAGCCACCTTCCTCCTCTGACTCCACTTCTGGCACCTCTCCCTGCGTTGCAGCATGTGCCTGGGTTCGTTCTGGTGATTCCGACCAGAAATCGTGCGCTTCCAGCTCCTCGTCACGCTGGTCTACAGCCTCATCTGTCACTCGTCGCACGGCACGCTCCAGGAATAAAGCGAAGGGTATTAGGTCGCTGATGGTGCCTTCGGTGCGACTGACCATATTTGTCACCTCTTCAAAAGGTCGCATGAGCCTGCAGGCATCGCGCATAAGCACCCAGTAACGGGGGAAAAAAATCCCCAGCTGTGCAGATCCAGTCCTACCACCCAGTTCAAAAAGGTACTCGTTGACGGCCCTTTGTTGTTGCAGCAGACGTTCCAACATAAGGAGCGTTGAATTCCAGCGAGTCTGGCTGTCAGAAATCAAACGCCTGACTGGCATGTTGTAGCGCTGCTGAATGTCAGCAAGGCGTGCCATGGCTGTGTAGGAACGTCTGAAATGGGCCGACACCTTTCTGGACTGGGTGAGAACGTCCTGGAATCCTGGGTACTTGGAGACAAAACGTTGGACTATTAAATTTAACACATGTGCCATGCAGGGCACATGTGTTAAATTGCCCAGTCTCAACGCTGCCAACAGATTGCTTCCATTGTCACACACCACTTTTCCGATCTGCAGTTGGTGTGGGGTCAGCCACCGATCGGCCTGTGACTGCAGAGATGACAGGAGTACAGATCCGGTATGGTTTTTGCTTTCCAGGCACGTCATCCCCAAGACAGCGTGACAACGGCGTACCTGGCACGTCGAATAGCCTAGGGGGAGCTGGGGGTGCACAGGTGTGGAGGAGGAGAAGGAGGACCCAGCAGCAGAGTAAGAAGAAGAAGAAGACGAGGTAGAGAGCGATGGAGGAGTAGAGGTGGTGGCAGAACCGCGTGCAATCCGTGGCGGTGACACCAACTCCACTGTTGTTGTTGAGCTACCCATTCCCTGCTTCCCAGCCATTACCAAGTTCACCCAGTGGGCAGTGTAGGTGACATACCTGCCCTGACCATGCTTGGAGGACCATGCGTCAGTAGTCATATGGACCTTTGGCCCAACACTAAGTGACAGAGATGCGGTAACTTGGCTCTGCACATGTTGGTACAGGTGTGGTATTCCCTTTTTAGAAAAAAAATTGCGGCTGGGTACCTTCCACTGCGGTGTCCCAATTGCTACAAATTTGCGGAAGGCCTCAGAGTCCACCAGCTGGTATGGTAAAAGCTGGCGGGCTAAGAGTGCAGACAAGCCAGCTGTCAGACGCCGGGCAAGGGGGTGACAGTCAGACATTGGCTTCTTACGCTCAAACATGGCCTTCACAGAAACTTGGCTGGTGGCAGATGACTGGGAATGGGAACAGGTGGTCAAGGTGGAAGGCGGAGTGGAGGGTGGTTCAGACGGGTCAAGGAGAGCAGAGGTAGAGCAGTAAGATGCTGGACCAGAAGGAGTGTGGCTTTTAGTTTGCCTGTTGCCTTTGAGGTGTTGCTCCCAAAGTGCTTTGTGCTTGCCGCTCATGTGCCTTCGCATAGAAGTTGTACCTATGTGGCTGTTGGGCTTACCAAGGCTCAGTTTCTGACTGCACTCATTGCAAATTACAATGCTTTTGTCAGAGGCACACACATTAAAAAAATCCCACACTGCTGACTTTTTGGAAGTGTGCGATCTGGCGGTAACAGTAGAAGTTGGCGGAGTTGGCGGTATTGGCGGCAATGGCGGGTGCGTTGGCCGGCTGAACACAGGTGCCGATACATGTTGTTGCCCTACTGATCCCTGCGGGCTGTCCTCCCTGCTTCTTCTAAGTCTTATTCTCCTACTGCCTCTCTGACTCTCCGTCTCTCCATCTGAACTACCCTCCTCTTGCTCTCTTCTACTAGGCACCCACAAAACATCAATCTCCTCATCATCATTCTCCTCAGATGCATCAATTTCTTCTGACACATCACAGAAGGAAGCAGCAGCGGGGACCTCCTCCTCATCACTCATTATGTCCATCTCTATCGTGTTCTCTGCCAGAATTAAATCTGGTGTAAGGTCCTCATCTCCTTCATCTTCTTCTGGCAATAATGGTTGCGCATTACTCAGTTCAAGAAACTCATGGGAAAATAACTCCTCTGACCCCAGTGAAGAAGGGGCACCGGTGGTGGAGGAAGTGTTACGTGGGGTGGCCATAGCAGTGGAGGATGAGGAGGATGTTGTGGTAAAGTTAGAAACGGTAGAGGATGGGGTGTGCTGTGTAAACCAGTCAACTACCTCTTCAGCATTTTGGGAGTTCAGGGTCATTGGCTTTTTAAAACTGGGCAATTTGCTAGGGCCACAGGATTGCATAGCAGCACGGCCCCTAGCACGGCCTCTGCGTGGCGGCCTGCCTTTGCCTGGCATTATTTTTAAAAAAACAACAACAACAACAAAAACTCAGTTGGTTTTTCTGGAAACGATAATACACACAGCTAGATGGCGGGTTGAAGAAAACACTGTGCAAATAATGCCTACAAAGTCAACGTATACACTACTACAGCGGTGGATACGGATTACGTAAAATATATGAATGCTGCTTGAAAAAAAGTAACTCAAGTGGTTTTTCTAGAGACGATAATATTATCAATATTTAGACAAAATGTGAACAAGGTCACACAGCTCGATGGCGGGTTGAAGAAAACAGTGTGCAAATAATGCCTACAAGGTCAACGTATACACTACTACAGCGGTGGATACGGATTACGTAAAATATATGAATGCTGCTTGAAAAAAGTAACTCAAGTGGTTTTTCTAGAGACGATAATATTATCAATATTTAGACAAAATGTGAACAAGCTCACACAGCTCGATGGCGGGTTGAAGAAAACACTGTGCAAATAATGCCTACAAGGTCAACGTATACACTACTACAGCGGTGGATACGGATTACGTAAAATATATGAATGCTGCTTGAAAAAAAGTAACTCAAGTGGTTTTTCTAGAGACGATAATATTATCAATATTTAGACAAAATGTGAACAAGCTCACACAGCTCGATGGCGGGTTGAAGAAAACAGTGTGCAAATAATGCCTACAAGGTCAACGTATACACTACTACAGCGGTGGATACGGATTACGTAAAATATATGAATGCTGCTTGAAAAAAAGTAACTCAAGTGGTTTTTCTAGAGACGATAATATTATCAATATTTAGACAAAATGTGAACAAGCTCACACAGCTCGATGGCGGGTTGAAGAAAACAGTGTGCAAATAATGCCTACAAGGTCAACGTATACACTACTACAGCGGTGGATACGGATTACGTAAAATATATGAATGCTGCTTGAAAAAAAGTAACTCAAGTGGTTTTTCTAGAGACGATAATATTATCAATATTTAGACAAAATGTGAACAAGCTCACACAGCTCGATGGCGGGTTGAAGAAAACACTGTGCAAATAATGCCTACAAGGTCAACGTATACACTACTACAGCGGTGGATACGGATTACGTAAAATATATGAATGCTGCTTGAAAAAAAGTAACTCAAGTGGTTTTTCTAGAGACGATAATATTATCAATATTTAGACAAAATGTGAACAAGCTCACACAGCTCGATGGCGGGTTGAAGAAAACACTGTGCAAATAATGCCTACAAGGTCAACGTATACACTACTACAGCGGTGGATACGGATTACGTAAAATATATGAATGCTGCTTGAAAAAAAGTAACTCAAGTGGTTTTTCTAGAGACGATAATATTATCAATATTTAGACAAAATGTGAACAAGGTCACACAGCTCGATGGCGGGTTGAAGAAAACAGTGTGCAAATAATGCCTACAAGGTCAACGTATACACTACTACAGCGGTGGATACGGATTACGTAAAATATATTATGGCTGCTTGAAAAAAGTGACTCCGGTGTTTTTTCTGGAGACGGTAATATTATGGATATTTAGACAGAATGTGAACAAGGTCACACAGCTCGATGGCGGGTTGAAGAAAACAGTGTGCAAATAATGCCTACAAGGCCAACGTATACACTACTACAGCGGTGGATACGGATTACGTAAAATATATGAATGCTGCTTGAAAAAAGTGACTCCGGTGTTTTTTCTGGAGACGGTAATATTATGGATATTTAGACAGAATGTGAACAAGGTCACACAGCTCGATGGCGGGTTGAAGAAAACAGTGTGCAAATAATGCCTACAAGGCCAACGTATACACTACTACAGCGGTGGATACGGATTACGTAAAATATATGAATGCTGCTTGAAAAAAGTGACTCCGGTGTTTTTTCTGGAGACGGTAATATTATGGATATTTAGACAGAATGTGAACAAGGTCACACAGCTCGATGGCGGGTTGAAGAAAACAGTGTGCAAATAATGCCTACAAGGCCAACGTATACACTACTACAGCGGTGGATACGGATTACGTAAAATATATGAATGCTGCTTGAAAAAAGTGACTCCGGTGTTTTTTCTGGAGACGGTAATATTATGGATATTTAGACAGAATGTGAACAAGGTCACACAGCTCGATGGCGGGTTGAAGAAAACAGTGTGCAAATAATGCCTACAAGGCCAACGTATACACTACTACAGCGGTGGATACGGATTACGTAAAATATATGAATGCTGCTTGAAAAAAGTGACTCCGGTGTTTTTTCTGGAGACGGTAATATTATGGATATTTAGACAGAATGTGAACAAGGTCACACAGCTCGATGGCGGGTTGAAGAAAACAGTGTGCAAATAATGCCTACAAGGCCAACGTATACACTACTACAGCGGTGGATACGGATTACGTAAAATATATGAATGCTGCTTGAAAAAAGTGACTCCGGTGTTTTTTCTGGAGACGGTAATATTATGGATATTTAGACAGAATGGGAACAAGGTCACACAGCTCGATGGCGGGTTGAAGAAAACAGTGTGCAAATAATGCCTACAAGGCCAACGTATACACTACTACAGCGGTGGATACGGATTACGTAAAATATATTATGGCTGCTTGAAAAAAGTGACTCCGGTGTTTTTTCTGGAGACGGTAATATTATGGATATTTAGACAGAATGTGAACAAGGTCACACAGCTCGATGGCGGGTTGAAGAAAACAGTGTGCAAATAATGCCTACAAGGCCAACGTATACACTACTACAGCGGTGGATACGGATTACGTAAAATATATGAATGCTGCTTGAAAAAAGTGACTCCGGTGTTTTTTCTGGAGACGGTAATATTATGGATATTTAGACAGAATGGGAACAAGGTCACACAGCTCGATGGCGGGTTGAAGAAAACAGTGTGCAAATAATGCCTACAAGGCCAACGTATACACTACTACAGCGGTGGATACGGATTACGTAAAATATATTATGGCTGCTTGAAAAAAGTGACTCCGGTGTTTTTTCTGGAGACGGTAATATTATGGATATTTAGACAGAATGTGAACAAGGTCACACAGCTCGATGGCGGGTTGAAGAAAACAGTGTGCAAATAATGCCTACAAGGCCAACGTATACACTACTACAGCGGTGGATACGGATTACGTAAAATATATTATGGCTGCTTGAAAAAAGTGACTCCGGTGTTTTTTCTGGAGACGGTAATATTATGGATATTTAGACAGAATGTGAACAAGGTCACACAGCTCGATGGCGGGTTGAAGAAAACAGTGTGCAAATAATGCCTACAGGGCAAATAATGCCTAAAAGGTCAACTTATACACTACTACAGCGGTAGTAAAATAAAAAAAAGTAAAATAAAAAAAAAATGAATATTAAAAAAAAAAATTAAAGTTGGTGCTGCTGAACTACTAGGAGCAGCAGATTAGCACACCAGTCCCACTCCCCAACACTGCTAGACTAATAGCACTGGGCTCTTATAGTAGTAGTAGTAGTAGTAGTAGTAAAACAACAAAAAATAAATAAAAGCAGTCCTTACAAGGACTACTGTTATTGCAGCAGTCAGCAGATGAGATCAGAAGCAGGACAGCTGCCCACTGCAGCTACATACAGAGCACTGCAGTAGAAGGTAGATTACTAGCCAGCAAAGCTACCTAAGCTTAAATGTCCCTCAAACCCCTGCAGACTTCTGTCCCTCCAATAACAGAGCAGTATCAAAACGATTACTAGCCAGCAAACTTTCAACTGTCCCTGAAATCACTAACAGGCAGCAGCTCTCTCCCTACACTATCTCTTCAGCACACACAGGCAGAGTGAAAAAACGCTGCAGGGCTTCGGTTTTTATAGGGAAGGGGAGTGGTCCAGGGGAGAGCTTCCTGATTGGCTGCCATGTACCTGCTGGTCTGGGGTGAGAGGGCAAAAAAAAGCGCCAACAATGGCGAACCCAAAATGGCGAACGTCGCGCGACGTTCGCGAACTTCCGGCGAGCGCGAACACCCGATGTTCGCGCGAACAAGTTCGCCGGCGAACAGTTCGCGACATCTCTAATTATCCTTATGGGCAACACTGTAATCCAGAAGCTAAAATTGCAGCACTGGGGTCCCACATTGATTCCATCCAGAGGTTGCAAGGAGTTTGTGTGGTCTCTCTGGGTTTCTTCCGGGTTCTCCAAGTCCAACAACAGCAACAACACACTGGCAGGTTAATTGGCTCCTGATAAAACTTCCCAAGATGTGTGTGTGTGAATGTGACGGAGCTTTAGATTGTAAGCTCCACTGGGGCAGTGAATGATAATCTCTTCATAGTTCTGCAGAACATGATGGAACTATATATATATATATATATAAAGGACAATAATGATATTTAACAGGAGAACTGGTTATGACAAATGATATGAATCCCACATACTCCGTGTTGTACCATTGAAACAGCCGAAGCGAGACATTTCCATGGTCTCCTGTTCTGAACTTATAACCCCGAGACAGTTGGGGGCTCTGTCTGAGTTTTATTTCTGGACTGTATTTGAATAGCTTATCCTGATGGAGCTACTTTGCCTTTTTATTAATGCTTAGCCGCTTACTTCAACACTTCAGAAGCCCTTTTTATCCCCCTTTTTAGAGAGCAGCAGGTAAGCTGAAATAATAAAAGCTGGCAGATTTTATATAAATATATATAAAAAAAGGTGCCATCTGTGCATTTTGCCAACATACTGTATTACGACTTTGTATTCCCGTGTGTCAGTCATATACATCGATTCATGCCGCATACAAAGGGACAGGAGCCATAGGGTCTTTATAGGAAATTCTAAAGAGCCACGGAAGAAGGATGTAAAATAGGACTTAAAAAGAATGGGTAATTGGCACTAATATTGTATTATAGCCACAGTGCGACTGGCCATTCATATGGAAATACGAGTCTGTAAAGGTGCACAAGCCCCGTCAACGTCACACTTTGGTAATTATTTTGCTCTTAGCATTTTATACAGCATGTAATTAACCATAAGACTATCCAATTAACCACATTATATAAATGGTACCATAAAGTGCCTGTTCATCAGCCCTCGTCAACTATCCATGAAGTCTATTAAAACATCAGCTAAATGATATATATATATATCATAATTACTATCAGTTCTACATCAGCATAGGCTTCTAAAGTTCTATAGACTTGGTATTTAAAGTAGGTGAGGTTCCACTTAGACCAGCCCCTTCATAGGCCTATCATCATAGACATATCATATCTCCTGTATAATGTCCTAGAGTTGACAATATAATTGACTTCAAAGCCCAAGAGCAAGTGAGAAGAGTATTCATGAAATTTCAATAGTCCTTGTAGCAGTGGCGGTCTCTAAACTGTAGAGCTCAGCCTAGAGGCCAATTAGGGTGATGTTTGGAGAAGACCCTTACCTTCTCTCCTTGATACCATTGAAAGCCCAGTCGGTTAGGGTAAGAGTTGGGCTAAACATATTTTATGTCTTAGATAGTCTTGGAATTAAGGCAAAATGGCTCAATGTTTCTTAATCTGCTTCCTTGTTTTAAACTAAAAGGGGACCTGACCAAATGATCAACCAACAAGGGAGGCTTAAACCAATATATTCCTCCACTTGCTTTATAAAACGTTTTAACATCACACCAAATCAGTCTCCGGTTTTCTCCACCATGCTCATGCATAATAAAGCTCCACCTCTATGCATAAGTCTGGGACTTGGTTCAACAGCTTTTGGGAGGCCAATACAAATACCCTCTCTATCCTAAACAGAGACTGGCCCCTTGAATGGGAGCTATCATGATTAATTAGTAGGGATGCACCGAATCCAGGACTTGGTTCGGGATTCCGCCAGGATTCAGCCTTTTTTTTCCAGCCGAATCCTTCTGCCCTGCCAAACCGAATCCAAATCCTAAATTGCATCCTAATTTGCATATGCAAATTAGGAGCAGGGAGGGTAATCACGTGACTTTTTGTCACAAAACAAGGAAGTAAAAAATGTTTTCCCCTTCCCACCCCTAATTTGCATATGCAAAATAGGATTCAGATTCGGTTCAGTATTCGACCAAATATTTCACAAAGGATTCGGGGGTTAGGCTAGGGTTGCCACCCGGCCGGTATTCTACCGGCCTAGCCGGTAAAATACCTGCCAAGGCCGGTATTACAAATTTACCGGCAATGTAACTGCCGGTAAATTTGTAATACGATCAAAAGGAGCCCTCAGCCTGCCCCCAATTGCCCCCAATCCGCTGCAACTTACCTTTTCTTTTGCCTCTTCTAGCGACCGTGGTGTCCGTGGCGTGGCCCGCCCCTTTTGACGTCACGTCTCGCCCCTTTTGACATCACGCCCTGCCCCTTTTGACGTCATGTCCTGCCCCTTTGAGGCCCCGCCCCCCAGCAGCCGGTCATTTTTTTTATAAAAGGTGGCAACCCTAGGTTCGGCCTAATCGAAAATAGTGGATTTGGTGCATCATTCGTGGTTATCTTTTTAAAGGGACAGGTATAGGACCTGTTATCCAGAATGCTTGGGACCTGGGGTTTTCTGTAGAAGGGGTATTTCCATAATTTGGATCTCCATACCTTGTCTGCTAAAAAGCATTGAAATGTGAATTAAACCCAGTAGGATTATGTTTCTGTTTTATTATAACAGAGAATAAGGAAATTATTTATAAAAAAATAATAAATAAATTATTTGATTGAATTGGAGCCTGTGGGAGATGAGCTTCCTGTAATTCAGAGCTTTCTAGATGAACGGTTTCCAGATAACAGATCCCATACCTGTATTCGATTTTCCTAATAAAGTTATTGTTTCTCTCTGTGGCAGTTGTTAGAAAATGTCCAGCGCTGTCCAGAGCCGGACTGGGAGCAAAAAGCAGCCCTGGCAAAAAACAAACAAAGCAGCCCACATGTAAACACACACACACAAACACACACACAAAGAGACAAACAAACACAGAGAGACACACACACACAGACACAAACACACAGACACACACAGAGACAAAAAACACACAAAAAGACACAAACACAGAGAGACACACAGACACACACAGAGACACACAAACATACAGACAAACAGACACAGAGACAGAGAGACACAAACACACAGAGACACACAGACACAGAGAGACACACAGACACACAAAAAGACACAAACACAGAGACACACAAACACAGAGAGACACACACACAGAGAGACACAAACACAGACAAACAGACACAGAGACAGAGAGACAAACACACACACACAGAGAGACACACAGACGCAGACACAGAGAGACACACAGACACACAAACACAGAGACACACACACACAAAAAGACACAAACACAGAGAGAGACAAACAAACACAGAGACACATAGACACAGAGAGACACAAACACACACACACAGACACCCCTACCCCCCCCTACCTCTCCTAGGAGCTTCGTGAAACAGCACGAGTTGTTTCACGAATTTTGCACATTTTTCGACAAAGCTTCTTGTAATGGGGCTAGACCATAACATTAAACAAATACAGAGGTTAAACATAAAGCAATCTTTGGGTTATAACAAGGGAAAACCCAAGCTCAAGCCATGCGGGGCAATTTTTTATAACCTTCCTCCTGAGAACAGAAAGAACTATGATAAACAGACATAAATCTGTCATTGTAAAGGTCACTACAACTGGACACCCCATAACAGAATAGTAATCCATCATACAGAACAGACTCACTCTACTTGCAGATGTGGAGACTCCTTGGGGCCTGTAGTAGTAGATCCATTGGGTTGAATCCGATCCCTGAGATGTATTCTGCCTCTTCAGTATATTCATTAGAAAATGTCACAAATCATCAGTGACTTTAAAAATCTGCTGCTTTTGAACATGAAGCCTTTCTCATGGAATTACCCCGGAGCCACATCACTGACAATCACGTTAAATGGAGCAAGTACTGCCACCGGGTTCTGAGTCCAAAGAGACCAGGAAGATAAAATTAAGGGGAAAAACAGCTGCAACTGGTTTTTAATACAGTCATTCAGCGTTAATGGAATAAATGTAATCAGCCGTATAAATGATATAATATTTTCTATGTGCAGATGTTGGGGAAATTTATCTCCATTACCCACATTTATGGTACGTACAGGCCCCATAGAACTGACCTGGTATATTTTAGCCTGAGGCACATGGAGGCAATTAGGGCTGTTCCTGTGTCACCGGAGGAGACTCACTTCAAGTTTCCATCTGAATTCACCTGTTATATAGGAAGCAACTTTACCCTTCAGCTACTCTGGCTCAGGTACATGAAGCTAAAAAATACAGAAATTGGCTGCTGGGAGGTCAGCGACACATTGTCATTCAGGCCACAGGCTTTTCTGAGGTTGAAATAGTATATGTATATATAAATATAAATTATATATAAATATAAATACAGTTCACAAAGCCTCTGAAGTCCTACTGGCCTTGGTACATGTTCAGGATAAACCCATAGAGCCACAGCAGAGAAGGAATATACACTCTTGGGGCTTAAGGTGAAACAATAGGTTGTTTATTGGATGGAGACTAACTCAAATAATAATAAGTTATTATTACAGTATTTTAACATATACATCATGATGCGTGAAAGATTGTGGGTACGATTAAATTCACTTCTTCACTGTACAGGACGTGGGTTATTATACTTATAGCAGGTATAGTAAGGACAGTCCCTCTGGGAAGGGACTGTGGGATAACAGGTATAGTAGGGAGAGATGGTGTCTATAGTAACAGTGGATAATAGTCTCTGGGAAGGGAGTGTGACTGTGGGATAGCAGGTATAGTAGGGAGAGATGGGGCCTATAGTAACAGTGGATAATAGTCTCTGGGAAGGGAGTGTGACTGTGGGATAGCAGGTATAGTAGGGAGAGACGGTGTCTATAGTAACAGTGGGATAATAGTCTCTGGGAAGGGAGTGTGACTGTGGGATAGCAGGTATAGTAGGGAGAGATGGTGTCTATAGTAACAGTGGATAATAGTCTCTGGGAAGGGAGTGTGACTGTGGGATAGCAGGTATAGTAGGGAGAGATGGTGCCTATAGTAACAGTGGATAATAGTCTCTGGGAAGGGAGTGTGACTGTGGGATAGCAGGTATAGTAGGGAGAGATGGTGTTACAATAAAAGACAGACGTTCCAAAAAGGGGGAATGTTCAGCTCTGTGATAGTCAAAGAGAACAAGGTTTGGATGAATATTTTGCTTATGAAGCTTCTTGCCCAGAAGGAACACACACTGTTATTTGCCAGCAGCTCTGTGTCTGGATTGTGTCTCAGTATTTACACTTACAGCTTTGCTGGGAGATTCCTTTCAGTGTGAGTTAGAGTTTTGCATGATGAACGATTTGTTTGGAGAGAAATAAGAAATACATTTGAGGTTATGAAAAGTGTCTTAATATGTTGTGTTGATTTGACTGAATTTGTTTAAAATGCCTGAAATCAGTATCTGTATATAATAAACCAGGAAGAGACAATTGGGAGGACACCTGCCTAGTTGATGTACTGACTTGTTCAACCATGTGGATATACTTTCCTTCCTACATCCGTCAGTCTGTTCCTTACTCCATCCATCTCTACCAAACATTCATTCTGTATCCATCCCATACGATCTTAAAAATCCTTTGAATTCGACTTTAAATGTCGAACTATCCTATTTGATGGTCGAATTTCGAAGTTTTTTTCACTTCGAAATTCGACCCTTGATAAATCTGCCCCTTTTCAGATAATTCACCCGAAATAATGTCTTTTTCCAATTACTTTCTATTTTCTATGTGTGACCGTTTTTCTAATATTGGAGTATAAATGTTTCCTCTTCTAAAGCAGCTCTGGGATGGGGGGGTCGCCGACCCTGTAAACTGTTCTAACTTGATACATTTAGTTGATACATTTCTTATCTTTGTCCCTGCTGAGCAGAATCTCTGGGTTTCATTACAGGCAGCTGTTAGAATTGATACAATAGTTGCTAATACTCCAGAGATGCTGCTGAGAAATGGATCAACTAAATGTAGTAGCAAATTGTAATAGTTTGGAGTCTGAACCTGAATGACTGAGCTGCCAGACTCAAAACACCAGAAAAAGGAACACTATACTTTAAACTTAGCTTTTGAAAAAACTGTAAAAAATAAACAATGGAAAGTAGTTGAAAAAAGTCTATTTCTGGGGAGCAATCTGAAAACAATTGAACTCAAAATAGTGTTTGGAAGGTGAACAACCCCTTTAATCCATCCATCAATCCGGCTCTTCTTTCTTCCTTTCCTTTATTGCCTCATCAATTTACCCACCATCCATGAATCAGTTACTTCCTCCACATCCAGTTTTGCTTCATTTACATTCCTTCCTAACCTTATTTTATGAATCCTTTTACTTCATCCACTGTCCATCCACCATCTACTCTATATTTCCTTCCATCCCTATATCTCCCTAACTTCATTCTCCCCTCCTCCATCAATTCCGCCATTATTTTCTCTTTCCATCTCTCTATTTGTCCATTTTATTGCCTATTCCTTTGCTCTCCACCATTCCTTCCTCCATCTATTCATTCCTTCTTTATGTACTCAATCCATCCATTCCTCCATCCTTCCTCTTCTTTTCGAGCCATCCATCATTTCTACTATCCCTCCCTCCCTCTCTATCCTCCCATTACTTCTTCTATGTCATCCTCAAACTTTCTGTTTCTTTTAGCATTTATCACTCTATTTTCTCCACCACTTTATTTCTCAATCCATCCATCCAACCCTATCTCCATCATTGCCACCTTTCCTTCCTTTAATCAGTTGTTCATTCCTTCTCTCTTCCTTAACTACAGCTTGATTTAATGACTTCATCAATACCCCATGCCAGTCCTTGCACCATCCATTCCCATGTTCTGCATCTATCCATCATCCATCCATCCATCATCCATCCAACCATCCATCTTGCCATCCTGCCATCCATCCAACCATCCATCAATCATCCAACCATCTATCCATCATCCATCCAACCATCCATCTTGCCATCCTGCCATCCATCCAACCATCCATCAATCATCCATCCATCCAACCATCTATCCATCATCCATCCAACCATCCATCCTGCCATCCAACCATCCATCAATCATCCAACCAACCAACCATCTATCCATCATCCAACCAACCATCCATCCATCATCCATCCATCCATCCATCCATCCATTTCTAAGTTCTCACAAGTGGGTCCTGTCTCTAGGGGCACTAGCATTGGATACTGCTGCTACAGGTCTCTGGTGCATTTGACTGTAGGTTATGCAAAGGGCCAATAGAAAATAAAAGGACATCCATGAAAATATTCTGTAAACTAAGTACTATTTAAATATTTAAATAGAATTCTGAAGATAGAATGTTCTGGTTTCTGGTAGCAGGTGAGCTTAATGCAGAGAGGTATATAGAGATATAACGTATTTCCCTGCAGGAAGCCCTAGGCCATTATTTATTAGGGCTGTGCATTGAGCATGTCTCAGCGCCTATAAACCCTGAGCTGAGAGACTTTCCCATGGAAAAGCAGTTAAAATTTATACATTTCGCCTTAGTACCAAGCAATATTTGCTTATTAATATTGACTCAAATTGGGCTTTTTTTGTTTTTTTTTCTGGCAACACAGCAATATTCCTAATCCAGCAGTTGAAGTGAATAAAGTGCTTTGTTGATTGAGTTAGCTTTAAGCTTCTAACTGTGGTAACACATTCCCCATTAGGGGATACTTTGTCATATTAGGTTAAAGCCTTTTCATTAATTGTTTAATTAAGAGAAAGTGGCATCTTGCTGTGCAAGTGTAGTGCGTCTCCGGAGCCTGAATCGAATGTAAAGCTTCTAGAATCAACTGTTCTGCTTTGCAATGTCCCTTATATAACAGAATATGTGTGGGGTGCAAATAATGGGCGCAAACCACCATGTTTTTCTACATTTTTCTTTTTTTATAAGAAATTTCCAGCGTTAAAACTTGATACAAAACATGGAATGGAAGATACGTGGCAGGTTGATATTTTGGTGTATGTGAGCGGGTTTATTTATATCTGTGTATTTGTATGTCACTTGCTGTGTATGTGCCGTGCGCCAGGAATCCCCCCCGCAGTCGTGTAATCAGAAATGACATGTATTTAATATCAATGGAGACTGGAGTCAGACTCACTCCTTGGCTATGCACATTTGTCGAGTGTAAATCTTTGGAATAGCTGGGCGGTTACTATTCTGTACTGAGATATTTAGGCAATGGGATTTGCAAGGGGAGCTTTATATTATGGTAATGCTCTCAAGTCTCTCTGCACTTGCTGCTTTCCCAGGTGTGAATTTGGCTCAGGGAACTGGGTAAGACACCGGCACTGGTGTACTTGACATTTTGTTAATGGGGTGCTTATAACAGCCATGGGTGCTGTCAAAGGTAGCTAACTCAGTGCCACCCATTCCAACCCCCAAAATACCCAATTTTTGGTAAAAAAGTAGGGATGCACTGAATCCTCTATTTTGGATTCGGCCGAATCCTTGGAGAATACCAAATCCTAATTTGCATATGCAAATGCTTTACATCCTTATTTTGTGACTTAAAGTGATGCGTTCCCTCCCCACCCCTAATTTGCATTTGCAAGGATTAGGATTCGGTTCGGCCGATTCCTGGACGAATCCCGAACCGAATCCAGGATTCGATGCATCCCTATAAAAAAGCAAAAACTCTAGCAGTGGTCAGGAACACGGGTGCTCATGGGGCATTTCTAAAGGAGAAGGGAACTCAAAGTTCTAACCTATAGGCACCTGCCAATAATTTACTTTCTACCATGGGATTTGCAAGGGGAGCTTTATATTATGGTAAAGTCTTGGACACCTACTTGGAGTGGTACAAAGATTAGGGGAATGAAAAAAGAAAGTACTCTAGGCCAAAAGGCACCTTACCATAAAGGCTGTCAGGGTTGGGACGAACCAAGTGTTAATTTGGGGTGGATTTAGCGAGGATCAAGGTAAGGATCAGGTTACTGCCCAAGGTCTTCCAGAAGTTAATTTATCCCTACCCTGAGTGAAGTTTTTTTTCAAGCAGATGTGCCTAAAAATTCAGCACCCACCAGTGAATTTGAGGTTTCTTCTTTAAGCCACTTTCTTACAGATTGAAATTGCCAGTACTGTTTTTTTTTTTAACTCAAAAACGGTGTCTCCCATTGATTTGAGCTGAAGGCAGCAGGGTGGGTGGTTGCGGCTGGCTGCATGCCCTCAGCCAAAGACTTTTTCTGTTGCTCAGTGAATTGCCGAGAGCAAAAGATACTTATCACAAATTCATTTACTGTACGGAACTCGTGTTACCCAGCGTGAGCCATTCTCTTTGACTATTTTCATTACCGTAAATCCTCTTATATCAGTATTTGGGCTATAGTCACAAATTCTGAAGCTCTGAATGTAATTTGAGGTGCAAGCGCTGCGGAGAGAAGAGATAATAGGGGTAATATACACTTGTTCCATAATGGATATGAAGTTGAGATGAGAACGGTATAATGTCATCTCGAATTCATCAGTAAATAAAGTACTTTCATGTAGACTGCTGATATAATATCTGCCAGGCAGCAGTAGACCTAATTGCTTATTACATTAAGTGTTATGAGACCAAGACAAATATATTACATAAAAAGAAGAAAATATGAAGTTCTACCACTGCAGTCAAGTAGCAAGACAATGTGTCCTCGGAATCAGATTGAAGGGTAGGAACTGTATTAGTCACGGAGCCCCAGCATTATAAAAGTACAAGGGAAACATTGTTTAAGGTATTTTTTTATACAACCTCAACCATACATCTCTTTTTGAATTGTAATTTAAGCTTACCCAACAGCCAATGTGGAATCCAGGTCCCATCCTGGCCCCCCTGCAAACAATCTAAATGGAAAATAAAGCCGTCTTATAAGTAAAGTTCATTTTTACTTTACATTTCTATTAATGTTAAGGTGTTTCTGCTTGAGGTCTGCTGGAAGTTCAGCTTGAAGGACACTTTATGAGGGAGATGTTTGGTGTGAATGCTTAATTGCTGTCTAATCTATTCCAGCTATGTCTGAATGGCTGATAGAGAGATGTTTTCATGTATTTGTACATGGGCTTCACACTCAAAAGGGGAGTTGAGCCAAAGAAAGTCCACAAATCTCTGCCTTCTTGAAATCATTGGAACTTTACAAAATTTACATGTTGGCAAGTAACAATTCCTGAATTTATGGTGGATCTAGAACATTTTTAAAAAAGCAGATGGAGTAAACCAACTGGTTAGTTACCCTGCCTGGACAGGAAGGTCCTTAGATGGGGACAAAATCCTCCAATGAATTGGACACCCACTCATGGAGTGAGTTAAGCTCCATAGTCCATGACATTAAAATATTAAATAATATACATTAAGAGAAATAAGCTGCCAAGATAAAGTAGAAGTGTAGACTTGCATATGTTTTAGCTCTAGCCTTCTGATTTTCACAGTAAAGGGTCACCTGAAAGAAACATAGATCTGTTGACCTGGCTTTAGAAATGGCCACAAACAGATGGAGAGATTTTGTTGTATCTGAGAGCTAAATAGTTTAATGTTGGCCAATATGGCACATGGTAAAATGAAAGGTTTAGCTGAGGAAACAATTAAGCCTTGGACTACATTGACCAGCCTTTAGTGACTGCCCCCTAAGCCTATGATAAGATTAATAATAAGAAAATATAAGAAAACATTGATGAAAAAAGTCATTCTGCCAAAGCTCCAAAACATTGCACAGCAAATAGGGTTTCACCCCAAATCTCACCTTCTGACCTCCAAGCTCTGCTTTCTGGTGTATCTAGGAGAGCACAAATTTATTCTCCCCAAATCTCATCTTAGCTGATCTTCAAGCTCTGGTTTCTGGTGTATCTAGGAGAGCACTTAGGCATTCTTCCCAAATCTCATCCTCGCTGAGTTCTAAGTTCAACTTTCTGGTGTATCTAGGAGAACACATAGGCATTCTCCCCAAATCTCATCCTAGCTGACTGTCAAGCTCAGCTTTATGGTGTATCTAGAAGAGCATATAGGCATTCTCCCCAAATCTAATTTCTGCTGACTTTCGAGCTCAGCTTTCTGGTGTATCTAGGAAAACACATAGGCATTTCCCCCAAATCGCATCTTTGCTGACCTTCAAGTTCAGCTTTCTGGTGTATCTAGAAGAAGACATAGGTATTCTCCCCAAATCTCACTGCAGAAGACCCCTCCCAAGCAATTGCCCAAACTCCTCCCCTGCAATAATCTTTCGATTTCTTAAATTTAGAGTTTGTCCTGGTTCAGCCCCCTGTACTTATACTTATATCCTTGTATCACAGGATAGATTTTAAGCTATATAGATTTCTAACCTTCCCCAAAAAATTCTATTTACAGCATAATGTATAATTAAAATGACTGCATAAAGATGCCTTTATTATTACCTCGTTCCAAGACATGACAAAGACAAATATTAGACATGCAATAAAACCCTTCAAGCTATAAAATATAATTAACTGGCAGGACACACAAGAGAGACCCAAAGTTCACCATATGATGCGCCATTGTGTTTGGAGGTAATTACAAGGGTGGTGGAGAACATATATCTGCCGAGCTATAAATCTAATGTATATTAAACATGAATCAAGGAATCTACTTGTATAGATTTAAAGTGACCTATGAAAGTAATTACTGGGCAATGAGAGCTGGAGTTGTGACAAGCCTGAGTGCTGAGATATTATAGATAGGAATTGTGGCCCCTGTAAACCCAACCATGCAACTCTTGGAAACTGAAATGAATAAATGATGGAATGGAACATTTGTCTTGAGATAATATAATGACCTTGTGTTGTCTTCTCAGATATGTGATAGAGGGTATTTACAGAATACTAATTATCTTTCACGCTTCCTTGTGGTGCCTGATATCATGAATGTAAAATATACAAAGGACATACTTCCATGCACCCAACTTGCTGGGTATGGTGCAGAGCTTGAGCCCAGTAGCTTAAAATACACTATAAGATCTTCAAGTTTGGAGGCTTTTCACCCAATTTGGTCACCAACACATTGGGTCATATCAAGACGATCTAATTATTTTGGTCCCCAGGCTTAATCAAACCCACTGGGAGAGGACCATATCAACATGCCAATGTGTTACTCAGCTGATGGGATTGTCTAACCTGCCTTTCATGCCTTTTTGTGGTGCCTGATATCATGAATATAAAATATACAAAGGACATACTTCCATTAACCCAACTGGCTATGGTGCAGAGCTTGAGGCCAGTAGATTAAAATACACTATAAGATCTTCAAGTTTGGAGGCTCTTCACCCAAACTGGTCACCAACACATTGGGTCATATCAAGACAATCTAATTATTTTGGTTACCAGGCTAAATCAGACCCACTGGTTGAGGACCATATCAACATGCCAATGTGTTCCTCAGCTGATTGGATTCTCTAACCTGCCCACTTTTACAGCCAGGTATTGGTCAGGCAGTCCATTAGGAGTGCTCCATAAACAAATCAGTAGCCTGCTGGCTCGGCCTGGTGACACTGAATTGACAACTGTATCACCCTGTGATAAAGACAACTATAGGAGAGTGCCACCAGCGGTTGCCTGTAGGTATCATCTCATGTATGATATGCCGTAACTTTGGAAAGAAACAGCAAATTCATCAGCAGGCAGAAAAATGAAGCTTTCCCTTTAAGAAATGCATCTTTTGTGCAAGGTGCTGGGGCCTATGATTTTAACATAATTTAGTTTTCTTCCCTTTCTATTGTCAATCTAAAAGTTTAATGTGCGATGGTGTAATGATGGTGACATCACAACAATCCAATGGATTTTGATGTCATAGGATTTGGTGGAATGAGGATTTATAGCTGGTCACGTCTTTCATTTACTGGGCTGAAACTTTACTCTGTGTTCTCAGTAGAGGGAATCTGAAAGCTAAGGGGCTGTTCCTGCTGAATTGTGCCTAGTATAGTCCAAATATCTTATTGGCTGCTGTTGGATATGCCTTCATAATAAAACATATTAGGGTTTCTGCCTGTCATTTTATAACCGTATAGCCTGGTTTTCACACGTGATGTCTGGTTCAAAACCTCCTGCTCAGATTTCCTCTGACCATCCCCAATATCACAAATCCACCACCAAACATCATCTTTGAAATCTGACATGGGGGTTAGACATACTATTAGTTTCCCAGGTGCCCTTAGTCATGTGACTCTGATCTCTTTAGTCCCTTTCCCCCCTAGCAGCCTATCAACAGAACAATGCGAATGTAACTGCTCCCTGACATCTGAGAATAGCACTTAATAGTAGAAATGAAAGTCCCACCGCGACTACTCTGGTAACATTGAGTTGGAGAAACAATAGCTTATCTGAAAGCAATTCCATTGTGAAGTGCTGCCTCTTTCTGTAAGCACAGGATCGGTGACATGAGATTGAGACTGCCTAGGAATAACATTTTCTATGGGAGAGTGAATTATTTGTTATGTAAGCAGGGTCATTTAGAAATTAAAACTACGCCATCAAAATCATGACAGAATCACGACAGAATAACCTTTTAATAGAGGACCATGACTTATGGCTCCTATTAGGCTCAGATTCATCCTATAGACATTGGGGATTCAGTAATAAAAGTCACAATGTTTGCACCAGTTCTAGTAACCCATAGCAACCAATAATTTTGCTTTCAGACAGTTGACCAGTAAATGCAACCTGCAGATGGGTTGCTCTCCAGGCCACCAGTTGGTTCCTGGTCTTGTTTCTGCCCAGTTCTACCCGTCCCCCTTTCCTTGTTGGTTATTAAATCCTACCCCTAATGATGAAACCAGTTCTGAATTCAGGCAGTGTCCCCATCACCAGGGTTCTTAGGCAGAATGTAGAGATTCATTATGTGCCAGACACTCTCTGATTCAGATGCCTCCTTAAACGCCACTTGCCATCCATCCACTCGGCGTGTTTCACTCACTGGAGGGGATCACCTCTCCGCATGTAACATCGCAGCTAATTATCCCATTTAGGAGCAGGTCTGTTACAGTTCATGGGGAAAATGTCACTGATCAGATTGCTAACGACATCCGAGTCTTTTCCAGATCACTTAACCAGCCCCTCGTACACAGCTGGAGGAGATGATTAATTAGCGGCTCATCATGGTCGCTAGGAAGCCGCCGCTGTCACTTTTGGGGAAATGAATGAAGGCAATAAATTGTCAAATACTGTTTAAAAAGATAAACATGGCCCTTGTCTGGAATAAATATTGTGTTTACCCAGCATTGTATATATTCACAACTAATTAAAGAGAAATCAAGGTGGATTTAGATTTGAACAGAAGCACTAGTTTAAAGGCAAAGCTTCACCTTTGAGTTAACTTTTAGTGTGACGTAGAGAGGGGTAGTTGGAGACAATTTGCAATTGGTCTTCATTTTTTATTATTTGTGTTTTTTTAGCTTTTTATTCAGCAGGTCTCTAGTTTGTGAATTTCTGAATTACCCTAGTAGTTAGGAATGCCCTGAATCCACTATTTTGGATTCGGCCGAACCCCCGAATCCTTTTCGAAAGACTCAGAATCCAAATCCTAATTTGCATATGCAAATTAGGGGTGGGAAAGGGGAAACATATTTTACTTTCTTGTTTTGTGACAAAAAGTGACGCCATTTCCCACCCCACCCCTAATTTGCATATACAAATTACATACCTCCCAACATTTTGGAAGTAAAAAGAGGGACAAAAAATTTTTTTCCGCACATAGCACAGCAATTTTTTGGCCACACCCCTTTCTGTGGCCACACCCCCTAATTACCATGTTTGTTTTACAAAATTTGGCAGGTTATGAAAGTTTGAAAATATTTCTCCTTATCTAAACTGTGTTTTTGTGTCTCAAAATTGTTACAAAGTATCTTATTTGCACCTGTTAGCTGTTCTGGGCTCTCTGATAAAAGCCAATTAAGTGAGAAACTTTGTTTCTGTTTCTGGCTGTTCAGTGCAGAGAAAAGAGGGACTTTCCAGTACAAATGAGGGACTTCGGGTTGAGCTGTCAAAAGAGGGACTGTCCCTCCGAAAAAGGGACAGTTGGGAGGTATGAAATTAGGATTCGGTTCGGCTGAACAGAAGGTTTGGTTCGGCTGATAAAGGCCGAATCCCAAACCGAATCCTGGATTTGGTGCATCCCTACTAATATGGATGATATTCTGAGACAATTTGCAATTGGTTTTCATTTTTTTTTATAATTTGTGGTTTGTGAGTTATTTAGCCTTTTATTCAGCAGCTCTCCAGTTTGCAATTTCAGCAATCTGGTTGCTAGGGTCCAAATTCCCCTAGCAACCATGTACTGATTTGAATAAGAGGCTGGAATATGAATAGGAGAGGCCTGAATAGAAAAAATGTGTAATAAAAAGTAGCAATAACAATACATGCGGAGCCTTACAGAGCATTTGTTTTTAGATGGGGTCAGTGACCCCCCCATTTGAAAGCTAGAAAGAGTCAGAAGAAGAAGGAAAATAATTCAAAAACTATACAAAATAAATAATGAAGAGCAATTGAAAAGCTGCATAGAACTAGGCATTCTACAACATACTAAAGTTACCTTAAATGTGAACAACCCCTTTACGCCTATCTAACAAGCTGTCCATGCACCCTTTGCAATGAATGGAGCCTGATGCCAAGGGGTTTATTAGGCTAATGGAACATTGCGTGCCATAAACAGGAGACATGTGATGTTAGTTTAAAGGGATACTGTCATCGGAAAACATGTTTTTTTCAAAATGCATCAGTTAATAGTGCTACTCCAGCAGAATTCTGCACTGAAATCCATTTCTAAAAAAAATCAAACAGATTTTTTCATATTCAATTTTGAAATCTGACATGGGGCTAGACATTTTGTCAATTTCCCAGCTGCCCCTGGTCATGTGACTTGTGTCTGCACTTTAGGAGAGAAATGCTTTCTGGCAGGCTGCTGTTTCTCCTACTCAATGTAACTGAATGTGTCTCAGTGGGACCTGGATTTTACTATTGAGTGTTGTTCTTAGATCTACCAGGCAGCTGTTATCTTGTGTTAGGGAGCTGCTATCTGGTTACCTTCCCATTGTTCTGTTGTTAGGCTGCTGGGGGGGGGGAAGGGAGGGGGTGATATCACTTCAACTTGCAGTTCAGCAGTAAAGAGTGATTGAAGTTTATCAGAGCACAAGTCACATGACTTGGGGCAGCTGGGAAATTGACAATATGTCTAGCCCCATGTCAGATTTCAAAATTGAATATAAAAGAATGTGTTTGCTCTTTTGAGAAATTAATTTCAGTGCAGAATTCTGCTGGAGCAACACTATTAACTGATTCATTTTGAAATTTTTTTTTTTTCCCATGACAGTATCCCTTTAACAAGAGTCCCAACTTACGCTTTACACTTTAAATGTGTCCCAACTTACGCTTTTCCTCTGAGTTGAAGGATTGAAATGTCTGTGCTCGTGGGACTTCTCTAGGCCAAACTAAACTAATTGCAATAATTACTCCACATAAGTGAATAGGTATTACATGTAGCACATCTAATGGCAATAATGATGCATTCAAGAAATACAGGAAGGGCTCTGGTTATGGAGGACTAATTGGATATTTCATTATTTTGCAGTAATTATGCCAGCACACCTTCCATTTACAACTAACAGCTATTCCTCTAGTTTCTAATTATACAACCAAGAACATTAAAGGGGAACTATTGTGGAAATTAAAATTTAATATAAGCATCATCATATTGAAATAAGAAACCTTCTAAATACAATCAATTAAATATTCTGCATTGCTTCTGAAATAATCAAGTTTATCTTCACTATTCCTCTCTCAGCATCTGTTTCTCTTCATTCTGTCTTCATGCAGCAGTTGGGTGTCAGATATTCATTGACAGTTAGATCCAATATATCTTATAGGGGGGCTCCTTTCCTAGCAGATGTATTAGAGCTCACTCAAATAACTGATTCCAGTACAAACAAAATCTAACAAAATAACTGCCTTTTGCACAAATTCTGCATGTAGAGAGACATGATGTCTGGTGATTAATAGAGTGAGCTCTAATACATCTTCTAGATGTATAGAGATGTATAGAGAGAATGAGGAGAGAGAGATGCTGAGAGAGGGATAGTGAAGATAATCAATTTTTAATTGATTATATTAAGAAAACCTATTTCAGTATGCTGAAGCTTATATAAAACTTTTATTTTTGCGATAACTCCCCTTTATCAGAGACAATGGTCAGCTCTTTCCCTTCATCTTGTAGCAGCCAATAACTATAGAGACTATTCAGTGGTCAGTCTAGAGTGTCCTGCGTTTGTTCTTGAAATCTAGGGGGTTAGAGTTATTTTAGTTGCTGGGGTCAGTGACCCAACAAAGCAGATTTGGAAGGCGAACATAAGAATGATTGAAGAGTTGCTAAGAATAAGCGAATCCCTATAACACAAAAAAATCATTTAAAGTGAACTTTCCCTTTAACATTTATTGTTCCTTCTTGGTTGAAATGTAATGTTCTACTACTTTCTTAACTATAAATTTGTATTAGAACTTCCTGTAATTCCCAGCAGCGCCTTCTTTGTACTGTTATTTATTGCTTCCCCTCTTGGAACAGGCCTGGCTGCTTTTTTTTTTTTCCGCCTGGTTCCTTTTGGTGATAAAATAGTATTATTTGGGATTTATAGATGCGTGGTGATGGTGGTGGGGAATCAAGTGGCTTGGGGAGAACTAAAAAAACAAAAGAGAGAACCAAGTGAAATTGAAGCTAAATCTTCAGCACTGAACGTGCGGTTTCCCTGGAATTACTTTGGGAGAGCCTGACGTGCCGTTAGAAGCGAGCAGATCAGTTTGGCAGCGTTGTTGGCAGGACATAGGAGCAAATTGATATGGTAAAAGGGAAAATAAATAAAATGACCCAGGCTTAAAAACATCCCATGATAAGATGAAGAAATACACAGCTCTGGTTTGGCTTCTGCCTCTTATGTTGGGAGCCAACGGATTTATGAACGGCACATTTTCTCTTTCCTTTGCTTGGTTTTTACTCCTCATTTCTCCTCTGTTTTTCCACTTTGCTATTGAAATATATCCTAATTCTGTATCTTAGGACTGCCTTGGGCCCCTCACATAGCAGGGCCACAGAAACTGGACTGTCAGAGTCTCAGCGTATCTTAGAGTGGGTGCAGACCCCATAATCCCTTTCTTATTTCCACCATTCAATAGCCTTTATATAACGGGCCCCACATATCCAGTTCTTTGATGGGTCTTAGGAGGCCCAGTCTGACATATTTGGAGAGCATCAGATGTATTTAGGAAGAACTAGGCATAGAAAAAACTCTAGATTAGGGCAAGATGTCCATGGAACAACAACATGGCAACAATCCACAGGGACAATCTCACCTGCCGGAGTATCAGAAGATCTCCACGTCTCAGTAGGCAATATTTCCCAACGTTTGAAAAGTGGAAAGAGAGACAAAAAGATCTGTTGCCCATGTTATGGCCACACCCCCTAATTACCATACAAAATTTGGCTAGTTATGAAAGTTTGAACACATTTCTGGGAGTTTTAGGGCCATGTTTGATGCGTTATAACTGATGCTAATGAAGGTGAAATTGGCCTTTAAGATGTGAGACCTGCTTATCTTAAATAGTCACAACTGTGTCTTTGCTTATGTTAAAACGTTACAGATGTATTGAAGCATACCTCCCAACATTTTGGAAATAAAAAGAGGGACAAAAAAATTGGCGTAGGCAGCGATGCCAACAATTTTTGTGACCATGACCATTTTTGTGGCCACGCCTCCTATTTACCATGTTCATTTTATACAATTTGGCAGGTTATGAAAGTTTGAAGATATTTCTGTGTTTTTTTTCCAGTTATTACAGTTTTGCTAATAAAAGTGAATTGTCCTTTAGGGTCAGGGCACACAGGCAGATTCGGGGAGAATAATCTCTTCTTCGGGGGCCTCCCCTGCTTTCCCGCTGGCTAAAATGTAAATTGCCGGCGGGATGACACTCGGAGCGATTCGTTTTCCGAAGTCGCAACTCGTGAGGCAACTTCGGCCGACTTCTTAAAATGAATCGCATCCCGTCAGGAATTTACATTTTAGCCGGCGGGAAGGCAAGATGGGGGGGGGATTAGTCACCCCGAATAGAGGGCCCCCCTGCTGTGAGATCACCAGGCAAGGAGAGTGGTGAGAAAGGCAAAACACATTGTGGAGCAGCAAGGAGATAAGTGGTCTCTGCCAGGTGGTGCCCATCCAAACCCCCATATCTCATCGCCCCTTTAAATTCTCATTAAAACGAATCACATGATGCGGAAGGCTCTTGGAAAAGGCAATTCCTATTAACCAAAACACAATTCGAATCTGCTCCTCCAGATGAAAATGAGGAATAATCTGGGCTGAACACGTAAAGGCCGTGGCCAAAAGCTCAGAAATAATCTGCCTGGCAGCGCTGGCTTTATTTTGGATATTGTCTCTCTCAATTGAGTCACCGCTTGTTTTGTGCTCATTCAGAAGGCCACAGGTTCACTCCAGTGTATAACAATCATTTGACTCCACTCCACTCGCCTGAAATAAAGAACAGAGCAGCCTGGGCTTAATAGAAAGCGACAGTCGGTGCACAGAGAGGAAAGCGCATCATCCATTACACCACGCGGGACAATAAGTCATAGTTTGAGAGCGGCACAACCCAAACACCCCAGATCCCTATTAACTGAACCAATTATACATCAACTGCCAATTAAAGTGTAAATAACGGCTGCACTGTGCAAAGACGCACTACTGCCTCCTGCATTTAATGTCATATCCAGGGATAAGTGGCAGTCGCAATCACAGGGTGTAATTAAAATATACAACTATCGTCTGATTTGTTATTTTTCCTACTTATTTAATCCAAATGGTGAGTTGTAGATCTTTACATTGACTGTTTCATTAAAATGAAAGTATCTTTCGTCATTCAGAGAATAAAATGTGCATGTGTCTATGGCCAGCTTCATTTACAGTCTAGAGGGTAGAATTTAAATATGGGACTATAAAGTTTAGAATATAAGGATTTCACATTGAGGCATCTTGTGGCCATCTAGCTGTTATACTATCGTTGTGCAAAGTATATTAATTGAAGGGTGGTTGGTATTAACTAAGCCATAGCCAGTATAAGAATTAGAACAGTAGCAGAAATAGAAAATCAATGGGGCCTGGGACAAAATTTCCAACTGCCCCCTGGCATCCCAGAACTCCCTGCAGGTTATTTTGACTTGCTGTCAACTCACTTCCACTGCCAGTGCCAAACCTCATTGGGGCAGTTTTCAACTGGACGACAGGGATAACAGGAAAAGTCCCGGTGGGCCCAGGTGTCAGTGGCCCCTCATGCTGCTAAACATTTGGCCTATTTCATGGTCATTCCGTATTTCTATGAGAACAAAGAGGCTAAATAGATGGAATAATAGATTATAGTATGTAAAGAAAAGAGACTAGGAGAATAGAGGTTGAGTGAGGAGAGGAAAAATAACAGTACTGAGAGTGGGACCCTGGTCTATGTTTTTGGGTGTTCTCCTGGTCTAAGGTTTTCGTGTGGGCCCCTGGTCTACGGTTTTTGTGTGGGCCCTGGTCTAAGGTTTTTGGGTGGGCCCCTGGTCTAAGGTTTTTGGGTGGGCCCCTGGTCTAAGGTTATTTGGGTGTTCCCCTGGTCTAAGGATTTTGGGTGGGCCCCTGGTCTCCATTTTTTGGGTGGGCCCTGGTCTAAGGTTTTTGGATGGGCCCCTGGTCTAAGGTTTTTTGGTGGGCCCCTGGTCTATGGTTTTTGGGTGGGCCCCTGATCTAAGGTTTTTTTGAGTGGACTCCTGTTTTAAGTTTTTTGGAAGGGCCCCTGGTCTAAGGTTTTTGGGTGGGCCCTGGTCTAAGGTTTTTGGGTGGGCCCCTGGTCTAAGGTTTTTTGGTGGGCCCCTGGTCTATGGTTTTTGGGTGGGCCCCTGATCTAAGGTTTTTTTGAGTGGACTCCTGTTCTAAGTTTTTTGGATGGGCCCCTGGTCTATGGTTTTTGTGTGGGCCCTGGTCTAAGTTTATTTGGTGGGCCCCTGGTCTAAGGTTTTTGGGTAGGCTCCTGTTGTCCCACTGACACTGCATGGGGGGGGGGGGTGAAGAACAGGCCTGCTGCCAATTAGATCATTAGAATGTATGCTTGCAAAACAGATATTAGACTTTGCAAAGGGATAGACTAAACTGCAGCTGAGGTCAACCTTTAGCCAATGAGAACATTAGAATGCTCATGGAACAAAAAAAACAAAACATTCAGCCAATCTGGTCATTGAAGTGGTTACAGGGATATTTAGGTGTAAAAGATTCTTTATGGAGATGCAACTAATCAGATCAGATGCCGCCCCGATTCTAATTCTCAATTTAAGGTTAAATCCTGATTCCTGAAGTCATTGCCCCCTCCCCTCATTGCACAGAAGGAACCCCCCCCTGGAAAAGGATCAATAAAGTGACTCTTGTACAGTGTCTTCACAATCCTGTTATTTTTGAGGTCTCTCAGGGCCTCGCCAGTTTCTGCTTTCCTAATTGCAGCCAATTAAACAGCTCATGGATGAGTTTTGGGCAATGGTTTAATTGCGTGTGTTTGCGTTGCCACAGTATTGTGCAAAGTGTCTGCAGCCGAGGAGCCCGTTCCAAGTTCCAATGTGCATCAGTGGGTGTTAAGGCCCCGCACAACAGACGGCTCTCTTATTGTGTAACACTCATGTTTCTCCCCCTCCCTGCCCCCCGACTACAACACAACAGAAATATTTATTATGCGGGCATCAGATAATATGTAGGCGACTGCAAATGTCATTTGTGGCCCCGTTACAGTGGAATAGTAAATGAGTATTAAAAAAAGAAAGTGCTTTTGTCTCCAAAGCTGAGTATTAGTCATTAAAGCAAAGAATGCCTACGTAGGCGGCACATATGCCTCGTATAATGCCCAGTATCACTTTAAAGGGCCATTAAACAGAACAGAGAGACGATTGCTCTATTAAAGGGGAACTATTTTCACCTGTATTATAGTTATTAGAAAATGCAAATGCTATTGAAAAGCGATAATCTGCAGCATTTCGGCGCATGCGTGCACAAAGTTGGCAGGCGCTAAGACCTTGCGGTGCAGCGTTGGCGGACGCTAGGACCTTGGGCACGAAAGTCAGAAATCCAGGCCTATACATTAGCTTAGATACTAGTGATGAGCGGAACGGGCAGGTCCGGCCGACTTCGCACTCCTCTTCGCGAGTGGCGGTTGCGGGTTGAGCTCTTCTCCTGCTCTCTCCGACACCTTCAAATGCCGGCTTCCGACTTCTGGGTTCTTTTTTTTTTTATAGATGATGCGCCTGCTTGCCCCAACCCTTTTGTGACGTCATTAGCGGGGCAGCGCGGGTCTATAAATGCATCCCGGAAGTCGGGCGCGGGTGTATGGAGGAAGGGTGGCGGGAGGGAAAATCCCAACCCGCACATCACTATTATATACTAAATTCGTTTTTGTGAAACGGGACCAGGGAATGTGCGTTGATCAATTTTTTTCCTTTTTGTATGTTAATAGTCAGAACCAGCAGTGCGGAGATTATCAAGAGACAGACGTAAACTGCTTTCAGTAGTTATTACATGGTGATTGGTTAGAATGACATTTCCTCTCAGGTTCCTTTATTAGCGACTATTTAATCAGACTGACCTGCCCCTACATTAGAGCCGACCCCATACCACCTTGTTGGAGTTATTTCATCAGTTGTGTCCACATTGTATCACAATGCATTCCATCTGTACTAATGCGCACGAAGAAATATTGTTCTGACTAATTTACTTCTCTGAGATCAATTTTGCAGAGTTATTATATTCCTCAATCAGCCTTCTGAGCCGAACAAAGGATCGGCCCAAATAGAAGCTTAATACGTTTCTATACTGAGTCGGGGAATATACAGTTCTCTCTCCTCCAGCTTCACTTAATTGATTGAATTAGCTTGAATTGTTCCATTTGCAGCCGCCGCATAACTAATCGAGATGATAAACTTTGGAGGTCTAATAGGACGGGTCTTAGAAAAGAAGGAATGGAAAAAAACGATTCATTATTTTTGTTGCCCTTTCTCTGCTTGTTTTGAGGTCATGTGGATCTTAATGGCATTCCATATTTTGAGTTAAATTGCCAAACTAATGTAAAAGTTACTCCAGTATTTCACTTGTAGGGAATAATACACAGCACAGCTATCATACAGGATCTTCCACTGACACAGTTCTCTCACCCGTGGCCTACTTGTCCCATATTACACTGCCGAGGGTCACCATCTCCTGGACAGATTCTTCTAACAGTGCCAAGTGCCGCTATTCCTGGTAAGGAGGTTTGGAGGCCACCACTGTCAATTAGTTCTTTCTTGCAGGTCAAGACTTAATTCACTGTCCCTCACCTGTGTGATGTAGAGAATCATACAAGCCCTAGGCTGCTCACAATTGTTCTTCTCTTGTGAGGACCCACTGCTTTACTAAACTAAACTCACCACTCACTCTCCTGTTTTAAGTCCATTGGCATGTTCTGCTAGCTGCCTTGCTCCTACAGCAAACTAGCACAGGACTAGATCTAATACATGCCAAAGCTCATTTAAAGAGCCCCTCTCCCCTATTTATGAGGTAATATTATGCCTTAGGATTCATCAACTCTTCTTCTTACTGGTCTAAGGCTCCCATCACCAAACACTTCAACTCTACTGAGTGAAACTGAAAAGTCCTCTTCTTGGTATGCTATTGGAAACTTTTAACTGTCCTAGCAGGGCCTAAAGGAAGCTTCTTCCTGCCTAAGGCAAACCTATCACGATGGGGAACCACTTGTATGGTGTTGTGTATCAAAAAAAAAATGCCGAAACGACGCGCGTCAAAAAACCTTTTGCCGCGTGACCACATTTTTTTGACTCCCATAGACTTTAATGGGCGTCGGCAACATTTCACCGGCTGCAAATTTATGCGTGAACTACAACGGTTCAAATTCGCCCATCCTTACCTGCAACCTATTGACCCTGCCCACCAGCTAAAGGCCTAACAAGAACACCCTTCTTTGTATACTATAGGGAACGCCCAACTGACCAACCAGGTCCGACAACATCCCTCTGCCTGCCCAAGGCAACCTTAACAAGATGAGGAACCACCATCTGCAACCTATTGACCCTGCCCACCAGCTAAAGTCCTAACAAGAACCCACCTTCTTTCTATACTATAGGGAATGCCCAACTGACCAACCAGGTCCGACAACATCCTTCTGCCTGCCCAAGGCAACTTTAACAAGATAAGGAACCACCATCTGCAACCTATTGACCCTGCCCACCAGCTAAAGTCCTAACAATAAGCCTCCATGATGGCATGAAAATAAATCCAGCAGCACTCCGATATGTTATTCAATTGTTTATTCATGCCACTAGCAAAGCGATGTTTCAGGCTATTCCATCCCTTTATCAAGCCTCCATGATGGCATTCCTCTCCAAAGTGGAAATTTTTACTTACAGTTTTAAAACAAGAGAACTTCTTGTGTTGTCTTTTATGAAAGTTTTCTTTCAGGCTGCCATTATTGGGATCTACATCTTGCTTTTTATATCTTTACCTTTTCTACAACGAATGCTCTGGTGCCAGCCAGATTACTTTTCTATCTGTTCCATATTCCCTAGGGTCCTGTGGAGAATATTTTTGCTGCAAATGATGGGTAAGGACAAGGCAGTAAATAAATGGGTGGTACATGTGTGACTAATTATGGGAAGGAAGGCACCACCAACATGGCATTGTTCAGCTTCTTGGTCATTTTACAGTTGACTGTCTGTCTTTCCCATCATGCTCTAACCTTCTGGCCTGTATCCTGAAACTCCTGTTGGCTTCCCCGTGCTTTCTCGGTACATACCATTATGTCTGCTCCTAGGGGAAGTGCCCAACCCAGAGCCTAAATCCTGATTGCCATAAAGTATTGAAGGGACCAAACTGGAGGAAAAAGAGGTTGTTGTAGGTTAAAAGGACACAACGAGGGGAAGGGTTCCAAACTGAAAGAACCACTGCCTTGTTACCCAAGAGATGTTAAAGATCTGCATTTTAAAGATGTAGTATGCTGAGGACACATGGTCTTGGTATAAAATTTGGCAAAGACATTTTCAATGCCGTGGATAGGGCTGCCAACTCTCATTTGCCCAGTTCTGCAGATTGGAGAAGGTGGGCAGAGTGGTGGGGTCCAACCATTAGTATCTTTACCGTTGTTGGTGCAGAACTCTGGCTTCCCAGTGATACGTCTCACTACATTCAAATATTCTTCGTAAGGTTTTCCTAAAACACTGCATTATCCAAGCCCATTCTCCGGGAGGCAGTTACAGAAAATTGGCTGCTTGAAGTACCTGCTTTGTTTATGACTCAGACAAGTGCCGTAGATTGAGTGAATCACATTCTCCTTCTGCTTTCACTCTTAATTCTCTAGCATTTCCCATATGAGGCTCTTCATTGCCTACATCTGTGCTCATAACTCAGGTTGAACAGTTGCTGAAACATCCGCTCGGGTACTTGCTTTTAGGCGGAAAATGATGACGACGGTGTAATGGGGGTATTGTTATGGGGAGCACTTCTTATTCATAGCGAGTGTCAGGTTTCGTTAAGCCAGCTGTTACTATTACCCAAGGCGTCCAAGGGTTTATGATCGGAACAGAAAACCTGATTTATTTACATCGCTCTGTGGACGTTGCTGGTTGATGAGTGAATTTCTGCTTATCATTGCTTCTGTGTGATGCTGTAATTACTGCCTTGGCAATATAAATTTGCATCCATATCTCTATTGTGTGTTCTTATTCCCACTTACAGGGTTTGTTATGTTTGTTTGAAGTGGCCGTAGCTCCCCATTCGCTCGGAACAACATAAAGGGAAAGAGAACCTTCTGCTGATAGACTCAGGTGTTTATTGGCTATTGTACAGCATATGCTTTGATCTCTGTTTCCATTGACAGCAATGGGAAGTGCCCATAGTACCTTTCAGGTCTTGGTTTTGTTGGGAGACATGCGCTGGTGCTTATTTATGCAATACCAATACCAATAGGACCAGTGGCTCAGTGGATATGGTCCTCACCAGTTTTATGATCCATGTCAAAATGGCTCATATGGGACAGCCTTAAGTGCTTTATAGATTCCCATTATTAGGAGTTGCATTATACATAGAGTTCTACTAGGTATACACAGCATATTTATCTTACAGTACCACATCTTCCCATTAAGTCAACCAAATATGGAAGTTCTCTATAGAACTAACCTACCGGTGCAGTACCTACATGATCTTCTAGAACAACTGCATTTTATGGCTGAAAGTTGGTATTTAACCTATAAAGTTGGCAGCCCTCCACACATTTTGGGGATCTTGAGCCGAGCTGGCAGTGCCATTGACTGTTCTTCTCTTGCAAATCATCTGTCTGATGCTTCTGAATGTCTACAGATTGGCCATGAATTCATTAAGAATAGTTAACACCCAGTGTCCCTGGAATTGTTGGATGGACATCATAAGGAATATCAATATGGGGTTCACTGTATGGGAACAAGGGCATATATCCATTGGAATAAGAAAACACTTTAGACTGTTGTTATTAGTATCAAGAACACGGTGAAGCCATATCTAAAGGACATGAGACAATACTCGTGAGGGTATACGTTTCTCTTAGAACAGTTGTTGCCCAACTATTATCTGATTTGCCATGTTAGTAGGGCAGAAGCCACTGTGAGCAGGCTGGTGGTCATCACAGAGACATTTATCTGCTAGACCAGGGATCCCCAACCTTTAGAACCCATGAGCAACATTAAGAAGTTAAAGGAGTTAGGGGGCAACACTAGCATAAAAAATGTTCATGGGGTGCCAAATAAGGGCTGTGATTGGCCATTTAATAGCCCCTACGTGGATTGTCAACCTACATTGAGGCTCTGTTTAGCAGTGCACCTGTTTTTATGCAACCATAACATCCAAGGGGTTGGTGAGTAACATATTGCTCATGAGCTTCTGGTTGAGGATCAATGTGCTAGAGTGTGGGTTGGCATTCCTTTCCACTGGAGAGACACACCAAGGTTCTGATCTTTCTGCCTTGAATGTTCTATTGATGACGTAGTCACCCCAGGGGTCTGAACTGCAGACAATTTGGAGACCTAAACACATAATATCCGTGAAGCGTGTAATATTCTGGTGTCGGCTTTACAATGACCACAAACTCTAGGCACATTTCCATTTTGATTGTTATAATGGATTTGGCACATGGTAACAAGCTGAGATAGAAGAATAATACAAACGTGTAACTGAGAAGACTTTGATAGACAATTATAACTAATGGATTCCAGCAGCTGTTCCCGCTCTGTATCACGTCAGCCCAGGATATAGTGCATGGAACAACGGCGGAGAACGGGTTGGAATGAGGACATTATAGTGCCCTGACCCAGAATGAGCAGATCATGGCTAAGGATGAACAAAGTTCATCTGCGGTCATTGAGATGGGGGAGGTACTTGGTGACACTGCTGGTATAATCCCAATTAGTCTCAGATACCCCATCTAGGGGCTTCATAGTCATAGAGAAAGTTGACTGGGTTGATAAAGCTTGCCCTTAGCTGGGTCAGAACTGTGGAGGCAGAAGACCCCCAAAAGTCCATTGTCTATGGATCTCCACTTGTTCACCTTCAACTAAGCAGTAATAATTGATTTGCAGTCATTTTATTGTAGGGTCGGGCGGTAAAAACCAATCTTCAGCTTTAGCTAGACACCAGATTAGAAATCACAGCAGAAGACAAAGCAAATAAGCCTCCTGCCTAGGGGACTAGATACAATTTTCAACCATTGGGGGTGTGAATATGTGTAAACCATAGGCTCCCTAATGGGTCTGTGTTGGAAGCTGTAGGGCTGGATATCCCTGATGTATATACTAAAAATATCTGATTGTGTCTACATTGTTTCTGACCTCTCTTCCCCCTCCTTAAATGGTTGAGTCACCTCTAAATTAACTTTAACGTGTGAGATAGACATTCATATTCTGAAACTATTTGCAATTGGTTTTCATTTTTTTTATTTTTCATAGTTTTTAAATGATTTACCATTTTTTTCAGCAGCTCTCCGATTAGGAATTTCAGCAGCTATCTGGTTACTAGAGTCCAGTATACCTTAGCAACCAGGCAGTGGGCTTGAACAAAAGACGGGAATATGAATAGGAGAGCGACTGAAGAGAAACAGAAGTAAAAAAAAAACAAAGCAACAATAGCGATAACATTGTCGCCTTAGGGTAGAGACACACAATGGTATTTGGGTGAGATTAGTTGGCTAGCGACAAATCGCCTCTTCTTCGGGCGACTAATCTCCCCTGCAATGCCTTTTCCGAAGTTGTCCGAAGTTGCCTCACGAAAAAAACTTCAGGCGACTTTGGAAAACAAAGCGCTCAGAGTGCCGTCCCTCCGGCGGTTTCGATTCTAGCCGACCGGCCCTTGGATCGCTTCGTTTTTCATTTTCGCAACTTCGAGCGACTTTGGAAAACAAAGCTCTCTAAGTGCCATCCCGCTGACGACTTAAATTCTAGCCAGCGGTAAGGCATTGCGGGTAGTGATGGGCGAATTTATTCGCCAGGCGCGAATTCGTGCGATTCGCCGACAGCGAATAAATTTGTGAAACGCCTGCGAAAATTCGCCGGAAAAATTCGCCAGCGTCAAAAAATTTTTTTCGCCTGCATCGGAAAAAAACGGATGCCGGCGTCAAAAACGGACGTCGTTTTGCCCAAATTCGCCCATCACTAATTGCGTGGAGATTAGTCGCCCGAAGAAGAGGCAATTGTGTCGCTGGGCAACTAATCTCCCCCAAATAGCATCATGTGCCTCTACCCTTAAAGAGCAATAGATCTTGGCTGTTGGAGTCAGTGACCCCAATTTGAAAGCTGGAAATATTCAGAAGAAGGAAAATAACTGGAAAAACAATACAAAATAAAAAATAAAGACCAACTGAAAAGTTGTTAAAAAGAAGACATTATATAACATACTAAGAGTTAACCTAAAGGTGAACCACCCATTTGAAGCAGCCCTGGAAATCTTAAAAAGAGTGTCATCCTCTCATTTTTTTTTGGGAACCTTTTTCTGACATTGCATCAGAAAACGGCTAATTAAAATGGTGTTTATTTACTGCGAAATTAAATTAGGGGAAATGTCCCGGGAGAAATCAAAAATGCAACTTTTTTGCTGAGCTGCTGAAAAGGCAACATAACAAATACATGAGGGAATGGTATCAGTAACAATATGCGGGGGTCCGTCCCTTGTGTTACACATTAGCACAATATATATATATATATATATATATACAGTATATAATATTATATACAGTATATAATATACTATATATTGAAGGCTTCAGACTAGATATATACCGTGTTGGTTTGTAGAGATGTTTGTGTTCCGAGATGAAATTGCATTCAGTCTGGCAGTACCAACAGATTTCTAGGGGAAGTGATTTCTAAAGATTGTGGCTTTGACTGATAACTCTTTGGGCTTCTGTCTATCCGGGTCGCTTAAATAAAGATAAAGTGTGTGTTGGGTTCTGATAACGTGAGGAATCTCAAGTCGATCAGAAGTGAGAGGCAGCTGTTAGATTGGATTATTCCTTCTCTGATCCACACGGCTGTCAGCTACAAAAACACATATTGCCACTAGCACTGCTCTGATATATCTTGTAAAGGCTGGATATTGCCTGTTGTTAAACTGCCTCTAGACCAGGACTGCCCATACTTTACTAATGAGAGGTCTACTTTTAGAGATGTCTAGTGATGGGCGAATTTATTCGCCAGGCGCGAATTTGTGGCGACTAAATTTGCGAAACCGCATCGAAAATTCGCCAGCGTCAAAAAGAATTGGATGCCGGCATCTGTGTTTTTGACGCCGGTGCATTTTCGCCGGCTAATGTGTACCAGCCAGATGGCAACCCTATAAGTAGATCATAATGGGACAACATCTCTAGTGATGGGCGAATTTGGGCCGGTTCGCCTACTGAAAAATAGCGAAACAGCAAAAAATTCGCAAAACAGCGATGGCATCTTGTTTTTAATGCCGGTGTCTGGTTTTTTTGGACGCGTGTTTCAAAAACGAGACGCCAGTGCTGTTTTGCAAATTTTTCGCCGTTTCGCTATTTTTAGGCGAAGCGAACCGGCCCAAATTCGATGATCTACTTATAGGGTTGCCATCTGGCTGGTATTTTACAGGCCTGGTCGGTAAAAATGATGGTTGATCCCAATGTTATTAATAGGGAAAAATTATAAATATATAGGAAGGTCGGTATTTTTTTCTGGAAAAGGTGGCAACCCTATCTACTGCCTTGTTAGCATTATATTCCATGGGAAATATTACTTAAATACTGATTAATGGGAAAATGTATATTGCTACTGTATATTTAGCAAACAACTGCTTTTGATGTAACTTTAACATAATAATTATCTGAATAAAAAGCATGAAATAGGAGGGTGATATAGACAAGCTGTTTTTTGACAGTGTCCTGAGATCTACTGATCACCAACTAAAGGTCTACTGGTAGATCCCAATCTCCCTTTTGGGCACCCCTGCTCTAGACTCTTAACATTGCTCCAATCAATTGTGCTTAGTACAGGGGAATACCTATGCTGCCATAGTTTTATGGGATCTCTCTGTACAGACTATGAGCAAACTTAGGGGACTGTTCCTGCTGAATTGTGCTTAGTACAGGGAATACCTATGCTGCCATAGTTTTATGGGATCTCTCTGTACAGACTATGAGCAAACTTAGGGACTGTTCCTGCTGAATTGTGCTTAGTACAGGGAATACCTATGCTGCCATAGTTTTATGGGATCTCTCTGTACAGACTATGAGCAAACTTAGGGGACTGTTCCTGCTGAATTGTGCTTAGTACAGGGAATACCTATGCTGCCATAGTTTTATGGGATCTCTCTGTACAGACTATGAGCAAACTTAGGGACTGTTCCTGCTGAATTGTGCTTAGTACAGGGAATACCTATGCTGCCATAGTTTTATGGGATCTCTCTGTACAGACTATGAGCAAACTTAGGGGCTGTTCCTGCTGAATTGTGCTTAGTACAGGGAATACCTATACTGCCATAGTTTTATGGGATCTCTCTGTACAGACTATGAGCAAACTTAGGGGACTGTTCCTGCTGAATTGTGCTTAGTACAGGGAATACCTATGCTGCCATAGTTTTATGGGATCTCTCTGTACAGACTATGAGCAAATTTAGGGGACTGTTCCTGCTGAATTGTGCTTAGTACAGGGCAGTATAAGAAGAATTACCAAACACCCGAAGGCTTGTGAAGCAGATATGTGTGTTTATTCACATCAGTGATGTAACGTTTTGGAGGCAGACCCCTTCGTCAGACATCATCACAAGCCTTCGAGTGTTTAGTAATTCTTCTTATACTTTATTATCGGAGAGGTGCCGACCTCTTTTCCAAACACCAGGCAGGACACTTGGAGAGGCTGGGAAGATAGGTATCGTATTAGTACAGGGCAGTGCCAGTTAAACCCATAAACATCTGATGCACAACAAGATCGGACATATACCATGTGGGCACAGCGTCAAGGATCTCAGAACTTGGAGAGCACATTTTGCCTTGTACCCCAGTAACCCGTGTGCCATTTGCCTTTGAATTCGTTGCCCAGAACTCTGAAGAAACACTCCGTGCAGCATCACAAGTACTTCCGTGATTAGGCACCAGCCAACCCGATGATTAGATTTCCTCCCAATCACCGATCTTAATTAGATAAACCGTCACATGAAGTTAATGTTTGTGCAATAAGAATATTGTTTTCCGGATACTTGGCCCCCATTAATATCCTTGACACATAAATAAGCATTTTCATGTCTGTGATTAAAGGGGACATTCCTGCCCAAAGCTGTCGTCTGCGTAATGAAAGAAAATTTAAATGTAATTGCAAATGAACAAGAGACAAAAGTATTTGTTTATTCCTTTCTGGTCTCTGGTTCTGACTCTGGAAACAAAGTAGCAGAAACCAAGTCTCTTTCTGGTGGATCAGGTTTATGGAGGGAAGAGACCCACATTTTTTTTGTAGTATTTCCTTTTTTTCTTTTATAAAGGCACCCATGGGCTTCCTCTAGCGATGGGCAAATCTATTTGCTAGGCATGAATTTGCGGCGAATTTGCCGGTTTTGCCAACGCAAATTAAATTAGCGAATTTGCTGTGAAAATTCACTGTCGAAAATTCACCAGGGTCAAAAAATTTTTTCTACGCCAGTGCCAATTTTGACGATAAACGGACACCCATTGACTTTAATGGCCGCCGGCATCAACTTTGACACCGGCGCCCATTTGGACTACGAAGTTTTTTTGTTGCCGGCGACGGTTCCGGCGCCAGCGCCAATTTTGACGATAAATGGACGCCCATTGATTTGGCATCAACTTTTAACTCTGGCAAATCGTCGCAGGCGTCAAAACCGCCTTTTTGCAAATTTTTCACCAGTTTTGTGAATTTCGCACTTTGCCGCCTGCCTTTCTTTTTATAAATGAGTCCTTATAACCAAAAGCAGGAGACTGAGTCAAAATAAACCGGGTCAGAGGCAGGCGGCACAGGTTTAGAGCGGGTAATTCAAGGGGGTGCAGATTCAGGTTAGGCAGGGTTGCAACAGGAACACAGAACTGGAACAAGGCTAGGCCGGGCCTGAACTAGGGGTAGGAAGAAGAAACATTTACTTAGGGGAGCACTTCTTCCTACTCCTGGTCCGAGTTCACTCTCCCCTGTCCTCTATTACCTTCTGCTACTCCACACTGTCACTCACCCCTGTGTCACTGGCCCAGCGAGGTGGCCGGTCAGGTTGGCTAGGGAGCCTGCTTAGCTTGGTTCTGAGACTAGGATTCTGGATTCCAGAGTCGGACTGCGGTGCCAGGGGCCCACCAGAAAACGTTAGACCACTGGCCCATAACTAGGGATGCACCAAATCCACTATTTTGGATTCAGCTGAACCCCCGAATCCTTTGCGAAAGATTTGCAAATACCTAACCAAATGCGAATTGTAATTTGCATATTCAAATTAGGGATTGAAAGGGGAAAACATGTTTACTTCCTTGTTTTGGTGACAAAAAGTCACGTGATTTCCCTCCCGCCCCTAATTTGTATATGCAAATTAGGATTCAGATTTGGTTTGGCCGTGCAGAAGGATTCAATACTACTGAAAAAGCCCGAATCCTGGTGGAATCCCGAATGGAATCCTGGATTCAGTGCATATAATCCAAACAAAATGTATTCCTTTCAGAATTTAATTTATTTATTTTCTTTGTAGTCTCATGCCTTTACATAAGCCTTCTATTACTCCTCTTTGTTCTCATATAGAAACGGGGAATGGCCATAGAATAGTTAAACAAGGCCAAATGGTGGGACAGCAGGAGGGTCCAGCAATAGTTTTCCTGTTATCCCAGTGAGCCAGTCTGGCACTGTCTGGAGCAAACCAAGATAACCAGGGAAGGAACAGAGATAAAGCAGAGATTTATGTCAGTACAAATGGCAGCCCCAAAGCTCTGAGTGATTTGAAAGCAACTCAGACGATGTCCTGAAAACAGATGAAAGGGTTAAGTTCATTAAAGGGGCTGTTCACCTTCAAGCACTTTTTTTCAGTTAAGTTGGTTTCCAACAGTTCACCAGAAATAAATACTTTTTCTAATTACTTTCTGTTTTCTATCTCTGACTGTTTTCCTAATATTGAGAAGTAAAGTTTTTTACTTCTAAAGCAGCTCTGGAAGGGAGTGGGGTCGCCGACTCTTAAACTGATCTAAATTGATACATTTAGTGCTGAGCATAATCCGTGAGTTTCATTAAAAGCAGCTGTTAGAATTGAAACAATAGTTGCACTTATATTCCTCAGATACTGCTGAGAAATGTATCAACTAATTGTATCAACTCAATGTATCAACTAATTGTATCAACTCAATGTATTAACTCAATGTATCAACTAATTGTATCAACTCAAAGTATCAACTGAATGTATCAACTAATTGTATCAACTCAATGTATTAACTCAATGTATCAACTAATTGTATCAACTCAATGTATTAACTCAATGTATCAACTAATTGTATCAACTCAATGTATTAACTCAATGTATCAACTAATTGTATCAACTCAATGTATCAACTGAATGTATCAACTAATTGTATCAACTCAATGTATTAACTCAATGTATCAACTAATTGTATCAACTCAATGTATCAACTGAATGTATCAACTAATTGTATCAACTCAATGTATTAACTCAATGTATCAACTAATTGTATCAACTCAATGTATTAACTCAATGTATCAACTAATTGTATCAACTCAATGTATCAACTGAATGTATCAACTAATTGTATCAACTCAATGTATTAACTCAATGTATCAACTAATTGTATCAACTCAATGTATTAACTCAATGTATCAACTAATTGTATCAACTCAATGTATTAACTCAATGTATCAACTAATTGTATCAACTCAATGTATTAACTCAATGTATCAACTAATTGTATCAACTCAATGTATCAACTGAATGTATCAACTAATTGTATCAACTCAATGTATTAACTCAATGTATCAACTAATTGTATCAACTCAATGTATCAACTGAATGTATCAACTAATTGTATCAACTCAATGTATTAACTCAATGTATCAACTAATTGTATCAACTCAATGTATCAACTCAATGTATCAACTAATTGTATCAACTCAATGTATTAACTCAATGAATCAACTAATTGTATCAACTCAATGTATTAACTCAATGTATCAACTAATTGTATCAATTCAATGTATTAACTCAATGTATCAACTAATTGTATCAACTCAATGTATTAACTCAATGTATCAACTAATTGTATCAACTCAATGTATTAACTCAATGTATCAACTAATTGTATCAACTCAATGTATTAACTCAATGTATCAACTAATTGTATCAACTCAATGTATTAACTCAATGTATCAACTAATTGTATCAACTCAATGTATCAACTAATTGTATCAACTCAATGTATCAACTCAATGTATCAACTAATTGTATCAACTCAATGTATTAACTCAATGTATCAACTAATTGTATCAACTCAATGTATTAACTAAATGTTTCAACTAAATGGAGCAAATTGTAACAGTTCAGATGCTCTTGGACCATTGAGCTGCCAGACAAACACTTGGAACTTTAATCTTGAATTTTGGGAAAACTGTAAAAAATAAGCTATAGAATAAATATGGCAAACAAATAAAAAAGTCTTTGTTTATGGGGAACAATCTGAAAACAACTCCACTGACAAAAGTGTTTGGAAGGTGAACAACCTCTTTAAGAAGAGAAAATGATGTCCAATCGAATTCTCTTTCCCACAAATTCTTCCTGTTTATTATATGAGGATTTTGGGATCTGCTGCGAGCTCTTCGGGAGATTTAGAGGACAGATACAAACCATCTATTTGGGATCATATCAATATCAGTAGGAGATGTGCGTTTGTGCAGAGAAAAACAACAGAATTACCTGGATTTTATTGCCTGGGAGAGAAAGAGCAAAGAACCTGAAAATGATTCATTTGTGACATCATTGGACAGCTTGAAGTCCATATAAATGTATGAGATATGGGAAGATATTACAGGCACATTCTCAGGCTTTGGGGCAACGTCTCATATCGATTACTGAAAATAACAATGTTGCAAAAGATTTAGACTCTGTTTCTATCCACTACAGCTTTAAAGGTAAAACTAAAGCGTGAAAAAGAATATAATTTGAAATGCTGTTTCATATATACTGAATTTACTGTCCCATCGTAGACGCTGAGCAGCCCTATAAGGGCTCTTACACAAGGGCGGTTTCTCCGGCGCTCCCCTGTGTTGCGCTTTCTTCCGTTCATCGCAGGAGTAGATGCACTGAATTATCGTGAAGGGGCTGTACTCACACAGACGCATGTATGCGCCGAACGCAGGTGAAATGCAACATTCTGTGTCCCACCTGCGTTTGGTACTTACATGCGTCTGTGTGAGTACAGCCCCTTCACGATAATTCAGTGCGTCTACTCCTGTGGCTTAATGGAAGAAAGCGCAACGCAGGGGAGCGCAGGAAAAACCGCCCTTACAGTAATGATCCAGGCCTTCAAAGTTGTCCTCTGATTTTGGGCCCCAAGTGCAGCAGCTGCAGTGATTACGTGGCTAAGGCTAGGGTTGCCACCCGGCCGGTATTTTACTGGCCTAGCCGGTAAAATACCTGCCAAGGCCGGGGCCGGTATTACAAATTTACCGGCAATGTAGCTGCCGGTAAATTTGTAATACGATCAAAAGGAGCCCTCAGCCTGCCCCCAATCCCCTGCAACTTACCTTTTTTTTTTGCCTCTTTTAGCGTCCGCGGGTCTCCGTTGTGTGGCCCCGCCCCTTTTGATGTCACACCGCCCCTTTTGATGTCACGTCCCGCCCATTTGAGGCCCCGCCCCCCAGCAGCCGGTAAAATTTTTATAAAAGGTGGCAACCCTAGCTAAGGCTAATAGCACACAGGTAGGCCATACATGGGCCGATAAAAGGTGCCGACAGACCGAGTCGGCAGCTTATTGGCCTGTGTGTAGGGCCTTCCAACGGGCGTCCCCGATTGATATTTGGCCAAAAGTTGGGCAGATGTTGATCAGGCAGGGTAAAAAATCCGTCAGACGCCGCCGCCGCATCTATTCGTTGATGTGGTCCTGCGACACGACCATCCGTATTGGCAGCATTATGATCCGATCCGAAGAACCCTAGGGCCCACGATCGGATCAGCCTGATATCGCCCACCTCAATGTGTGCATATCGGGGAGAGATCCGCTCGTTTGGAGAAATCACCAAACGAGCGGATCTCTACGTGTATGACCACCACAGGTCAGGTTTCGGTGTAGAAATGCTGAAGTATGTATTTTTGTGCTGGAATTCACTCTGTGACCAATAAAAGGCGAATCGTGTATATGTACATGCATACAGGGGGCGCAAAGCAGTGATTCAGCTTTTCTCTTCTGGGGTATAAACACCAACGGATATGATGACCCCTATGCTCATCAAGCTTGATAAAGGGCTGGTTAAGCCCAAAACGTTGTTTCACCTGTTGCACAAATAAATTCAATTTTCACTATATCGGAGTGCTGCTGAGATATGTTTGGAAGTATGGATCGGACCTGAGCAGACAGAGTCACAGTCGACAACCAACGCTACAAAAAGCTGAGGATTGTGTAGCACTAGGTTGTGTGTTTATTTCCAAATATCCATAAAAGAATCTGGAACATTTGGGGGAAGATTCGCTCAACCGTTTGTTATCCACAATTGTCTCTTTCCATGTCAGACTCTCTAAATGGATTTCGGATGTTCCAGTCAAACTGCCATCTGTGTTGTTGTTTATGCTCTTCCCGCAGTGTGCGCGCCAGCCAATTTATTTGCAATCGTTAGACAATTATGCATTTTATTTATTTGCAAGTGGATAAATATTTCCACGACTGCCTCATTGTAAACATGCGGTAATGCAAACGATAAGGGGAACTCAACGCTGTTTTTATTCTCGATGGATGGTGGAAAGATGAGAGAAACAACTGGATGGAAATAGGAGTAAGTGGAAAGATCTATAGTGATGTGGGTTTAAGGGAAGGGGTTAAGGCAAGTCAGTATAGGACCTGTTATCCAGAATGTTCTGGACCTGTGGTTTTCCAGATAACAGATCTTTCCATAATTTGGATCATCATACCTTAAACCAAACCAAACTCTTTATATTAAAATCCCCTACCCTGTGATTTTCTAGTACACTTAAAGGAGAACCAGATCATTTATATTAAAATCCCCTATCCTACATAAACCCCCCTCCCTGCTCCCCCCCCAGCCTAGGTGTTACCCTCGGTAATTGCCCCTAACTCTTTACTTACCCCTCGTTGCAGATTCAGCGCATCGAAGTTCACAGGCGCCATCTTCTTTTCTGAGAACTCTGTGAACTCCGATGCGCTGAGTCTGCAACGAGGGGTAAGTAAAAAGTTAGGGGCATTTACCCAGGGTAACACCTAGGCTGAGGGGGAACAGGGAGGGGGGTTTATGTAGGATAGGGGATTTTAATATAAAGTATTATATAGTATATATATATATATAGCAGAGAAGAAGGGTCCACACACTCAGGACTTAAAAATCAATAAATGGTGTTTTATTCAAGTGAAGGGAGACCTGACGTTTCGGTCAGCAATCTGACCTTTATCAAAAATCACTTTTTTTAAAATCATCACTTTTTGAGAAAGGTCAGATTGCTGACCGAAACGTCAGGTCTCCCTTCACTTGAATAAAACACTATTTATTGACTTTTAAGTCCCGAGTGTGCGGACCCTTCTTCTCTGCTACATCCCGATATTTGGACACTGCACCCAGGCACTTATTAGAAGTGAGTGCTGGTTATCCCCTTGTGCTCTCTCTCTCTCTAACTCTCTCTCTTTCTCTCTCTCTATATATTTATATCTATATACTGATAGATGTATTTATATATAGATACAGGGGTCACTTACACACCATGAGCCCCCTATGTTCTCTAACAGGCCCTAAGAGACACAGTAAAACATGAAAGGTTGTTGGTTCATGCAGCTCCTAATGAATAATAATTAAGGATTCACATTCCACTCATACACCATTGTATTAATAGAGGGCTGTATCCAACTCCCAGTGAAGACCCAGTGATTCTACCCCAAATCACCTTCCTTTCATAAATGCCCCCGGTATGATCCCATTCTCGCCCTCTTCTTTGCTCTAAATCTGCCCAAGTCGACCGCCTGCTCTCAGACTCTGCTTCCTAATCCCACACACGGCACAATAACTGGGTACATTGCATTGTTTTATAAATTATACGCTTTCATATCTACAAAGGACATTTCATTCCGTTGCTTTTCTTATAAGCTCAATTCATTTCATGGGGAAATGCCTCCGCCTGCTTTATTAGTGAAGTACATTACAGGCAACAGCCATGACCAAAGGAGGCAAATTAACCAACCGCTGCCTATAGTGTTAACCCATTGAGTGCCAGCCAGGCCTTTATGCATTGTATAAACCATAGGCATCAGATTGTGATATTACTCTGAAGTCATTGCACCTTTAGAGCTCTTCTCTAACCAGCAGGTGACATTATATTGCCGGAGTGAGTGTCCTGGCACAGCAGGGGTTAACCATAAGGCTCCAGGATTGACTAATTACATGAAGAACATTAGCTCCTCTGGCACGTTGCACTTGCAGCCGCACAAAACAAGACATTAGTAAATAATATGGGTCCTCCGGGATCTCTCTCTCTGCTTCCCAGATACTATTAGATCGTTCCTGCAATCTCCACTTTTAATAGGAAAAGACAATAATCGCAGCAATATATGCGCCGCATTAACAGCTAAATGAATTCAATGGCTTTCCCCCGTGAGGATGCTGTGGCTGACTCGTTGTGCGCGGGGCGAGGACATTTGCATACAAAATGGTGTTAAAATTTACAAATACATTCATCTGACCACAGGGAAAAGTTATTTTCTCTTAAGAAATTGTTCTATAAAACAAAATCAGTGCCGGAGAAAGAAAATCTTGGCTTTCCTTGTTTTTTTATCCCCCCAAAAAGCAGTTTCCAAACAGCTGACCAGTAACGGCAACCTGCTGATTGGTTGCTATGGGTTACTAGACCAGTAACAAAGTTTGCATTAATTATTACAATATACGCAAGAGATCCTTAACAGACAAGGGTTCTAAAAACCAAGTCAAGATCAAGGCAACATCCAGTTTAATACAGATTAACCCAATCCTTCCCAAGCCTGCCCCCACCCTTTCCCTTTTTCCTTTGGGTCTATGACAATTGGTTCCATCCCACGGGAGTTGGGAGTAGGGTTCAATCCCATAGGAGTTTTGCCACTTTAGGAGGCAGAGCCATGTTGCTGACCTCCCACCTGTTACCAGTCTTGCTGTTTAGATCCAGGCAAGGGGGTAGAATCTCAAGATTCCAATCTCCTGTTAAATAAATTGGATCTTTTGTACTTGTTGGTAAATGTGTATTTTCCCAACCTCCCCCTGTTGGTCTACTTAGTTGCGCCCAAACTCTGTCCAGTTATGTCTCCCTCCATGAAAGGGGTTGTTCATCTTTTAATTAACTTTTAGTATGATGTAGAGAGGGACGTTCTGAGATAATTTGCAATTGGTTTTCATTTTTTTATTATTTGTGGTTTTTGACTTATTTAGCTTTTTATTCAGCAGCTCTCCCGTTTGCAGTTTCAGCCATCTTGGTTGCTAGGATCCTAATTCCCCTAGCAACCATGCATTGATTTGAAGAAGAGACTGGAATATGAACAGGAGAGGAATGAATAAAAAGACTAGGAATAAAAAGTAGCAATGACAATACATTTGTAGCCTTACAGAGCGTTTGATTTTTAGAGGGGTCAGTGATCCCCATTTGAAAGCTGGAAAGAGTCAGAAGAAGAAGGCAAATAATTCAAAAACTATAAAAAAAACAAGAAAAAATGAAGGCCAATTGAAAAGTTGCTTAGACTTAGACATTCTATAACATACTAAAGGTGGACCCCATACACCATAGTGGGCAGTTCACTTCCAGATGGGCAGCATTGTCTCTCCTTGTGTAGAAATTCCAGCATTTTGTATGAAAATCAAGGATAGTATAGGGGGAATGTAAAAGCCGTCTGGGTCAGAGGAGAGACTGTAGTGAATATTGCAAGGAGAAATAATAAGGGCAATGAATTGGTACAGATTAGAGGAAGGACTAACAGGGCACAATAAACTGTCACATAAAAAGGGCCATTGGGTTGAGAAGAAACACAGACTATAAGCTCTTGTGTTTATTATAAAGGCCCGGCGTCATTCTAATGAGACTTTTACACCACGTGGGGACAAAGGGGAAGCTTTCTTTCTTTTTTACGTGGCCTTTGAAGACTGAAGGAAAGAGCACAATCAGCAGATGGAACATTCACTTGGATGAAGCCCTTTGGCTCATTGTCAACAAGAAAGTGTTACTATTTAGATTACAAGCTTGTCTCCTTATAGGGAAACGATTCCCCTGAACATTTCAGATGTCCCACATACCTACCCAGCTCCATTCTAGGCTCAGTTGCCCTTTAACTCTTTACGATTAGATTGTAGCTGGCAGAAGGCAGTTTGGGGAGATTAGTTGCCCGGAAGAAGAGGCGGTTTATCGCCGGGCGACTAAATCTCCCCGAATCTGAGCGTGTGTCTCTGCCCTTAACATCTTCCCAGTTTAGCAATGCTGATCCTGCTAGTGCCGGAATCCCGACTCACTGCACAAAATACTGACTCCAATTGATTTCCCTTCGTGTGGCTGCAGTCATGCTGCTCTCTTTTGTTAACAGACATGAGTGATGGAGCAAATAAAAAATAAATACACACTTTGATGCAGTCGGAAAAAACCTTGATCTGCAGGGGGGAGAAAAGCAGGTGAGACGGCAGGTAGACAGGAGTGAGTTATTGGAAAATGAGATGTCCTTTGTTAGGTGTGAGTTCTCAGAGATAGGGCCAAGATGAGACAACTGTAGCCTGTGCGTCTCCAGCTGAACTACAATTCCCAGCATCCCCTACAGTAGAAGGTGCCATTACATGGGGTTGATCAAATGAAAGAATAGGGTAGAGTCTGTATTTGGAACAAAGAGTGCAGGGGTACAGACAACAGTGCTGTACAAACGCCTCTCCCTATACTGTTGGGCATAATTTATTTATATAAACTTAGCCGGCCACATGGACCCTCCAGACCAAATTGGCTGCTTAGTGTGCCATGTATGGGAGCAAGCCTGCCAATATCTATCTTAGGATTTATGAGATATTTATGGGGGAGGGGGTTAAATATCCATACCTGCCCAATATACTTGCATAGGCCCTTGTAATAATTTGGGTGGCCAGATCTTTCAATGGTTTGATCCAGGTGATGGGAAGATTACTTGTCACAAAACTGGCCTATGGAGTCCTCAATCTGCCTGATACAAGTTTCTGTGTCACTGATGTGGGTGTTCTAGTAAGTGACATTCCTATGCAATTCATTTGGCACAAGTAAGGGAACCACTGGCGCAATATGAAAAGGGAACTTAGTACTGGGCTCCCTTAATGAGCAATGCAAGTAGACACAAGTACTTAACCGAATGGCACAGTTCTGCACCGATATAAAGAATGCTCTAGAAATGAGGCATTTATAAAGAGAAGGAATAGAAACAGGCACCTTCCAGGGTATGGGCACCAAGTACAGGGTGAAACTGAATTGCAACAAGGAGAATATGGACTAGAAAGTTCAGAACACTCTTCGCATGACCCAATAAAAACAATCCTTTACCTTTGCTCAGAATGCCCAGCAAAGAGTCACTTTGTAAGTCTTCCCAGAAAAGGATACAAGATAATTGAGCCAAGATAATTGGGAGAAAAGGAGGCCGGTCAGCGGATTCCAGGAGAAGCTGTTTGGTGATAATGAGAAGAAGCTCACACTCACTTTCCATTGGCTTTAAAGGAGAAGGAAAGCTCCAAGATTAGCCACAAAAGTGTGAGCTAAAATGCTATATTTATTCTGCAGAATGCTTTACCATACCTGAGTAAACAGCTCTAGACGCTGTCTCTGTTTGTTTAGGATAGGAGCTGCCATGTAAGCTTGGTGTGACATCACTTCCTGCCTGAGTCTCTTACTGCTCACTTACAGCTCTGGGCTCAGATTACAGCAGGGAGGGGAGGAGGGAGGGGGGAGAGGAGCAAACTGAGCATGCTCAAGCCCTGCCCTGGAGGTTTAAGCTGAAAACAGGAAGTCTGATACAGAAGCCCATGAGTACACAATAGAACGAAAGAAATGTGCTGTTTCTTTTGACAGAGGACTCAGAGCAGCATTACTTTGAGGGGTTACTGGTGTATTTATATAGACCTTTCTGATAAAGCTTACTTAATTTTAGCCTTTCCTTCTCCTTTAAACAAAACAGTGTGAAAGAGATAGAAATAGACAGAGATTTAAGAACGGTTGATAGAAGCTGCCTTCAAGCATACATAACAGGCCTGATTACATGTCTACCTGAGCACTGGCAACAGATTCCGACTTAATGAGTCTCAAATGGGCCAGTCTGTGTTGTGTCTGGGCAATCTTACATTCTGATGGGTAATGGTAAATCGGGGCTTTATTGCATCTGATCATCCCTTTGTAACCCTCGTCTTGTCGTTTTAATTAGGAAATATGTAGGATTTTTGTTATTTCTTGCACTAAACAAGGCAAGTTCTGAATCTGAAACTAAAGTCACATTCCACTTCCTGATCCGTGCGAGCCCACCTAAAGAAATCAGTAATGAAATTGTATCAAGAACTGGGGAAAGAGGGGAGCAGCTGGGGAAAGAGGGGAGCTTATTTGTTCAGATGGATTGTAGTAGAATGCTGATTTGTTTTGATCTCAGGGATCTGGAAGTAGAATGGGGTATGGAAGGATTTGCACAGGGGTGGAATAATGGGCAGTGTGGCCCTAGGTAGTGTCATTTCTGGCACTTTTGGGGCATGCAGAGTTGCTATGAACCAGAAAACTACTGCAACTGCGCATCCGCCAAAAGTGCTGGAAAATGCAGAAGGGAATAAAAAGGAGGTGAAGAATACAGAAGAGCCGTAAGATGGTGCCCATGAGCTATACTGCACTTACTCTGCACCTATATGTGAATAATGAATTAGGAGTAGTTTCAGGGGTAATCACCTATGCGTGGGGAGCAGAAAGGGGGAACTTTGTAGGGTAGTGGGTAGGGGTTTTTATTATTGGGGGGTTTAGTTCTCCTTTAAACAGAACCATTAGCCATTTGCAGAAATGTGAGCGGAAATGCAAACTCCATGGAAACGAACATGGGGGTTAAATCGGCACAAGGGAAATAAAATATAAATCACTTTGGGTCCGTTTCCAGGATAACATGAAATTTGAGAGTCCCAGCATGTAGATTGATGGTGTTTTATTTGGCTCCCAAGATACAGAATATTTTTTCTGTACAAAGTGAAATAACTTAGAGGAAAAAAAGAAAAGAAAAGATTTCTGAATAATTTCTAGATGACCAACTTAAAGGGGCAATGTACCTCAATGATAAGGAAAGCTACAGAGGCAGTTTATTGCCAATAGATTAGATGCAATAGTGCAAGCTAGAATGCTATATTTATTTTAAAGAATGCTTTACGATACCTGAGTAAACAGCTCTAGAAGCTCTCTGTTTGTTTAGGATAGCAGTTGCCATATTAGCTTGAGGTGACATCACTTCCTGCCTGAGTCTCTCCCTGTCTCACTCATAGCTCTGGGCTCAGATTACAGCAGGGAGGGAGGGGGAAAAGGGAGGGGAAGAGAGAGGAGCAAACTGAGCATGCTCAAGCCCTAGCCCTGGAGGTTTAAGCTGAAAACAGGAAGTCTGATACAGAAGCCCATGAGTACACAATAGAAGGAAAGAAATGTGCTGTTTCTTTTGACAGAGGACTCAGAGCAGCATTACTTTGAGGGTTTACTGGTGTATTTATATAGACCTTTCTGATAAAGTTTTCTTAGTTTTCACCTTTCCTTCTCCTTTAACTTTAAATCTTCTAACAGGATAATTTACCCCAGTTTGCTTATAGACTGGCCTCCCCTAAAACTACCCAAAAAAGTTCTGTGCTATACAGAGCCCAATAAAACCATAAAAAACCATTCCATCTTAGATAAACACAGTTCCTGATCCTTGTTGCGCCCCTGCTTCAGCGTTGGACTGGGACACCAGGGGCCCACCCAAAAACCTTAGACCAGGGGCCCACCATAAAACCTTAGACCAGGGGCCCACTCTCAGTACTAGTATTCTTCATCTCCTGAAATCTCCTAGTTTGTTTCCTTTACATACTATAATCTATAATTCCATCTATTTAGCCTCTTTGTTCTCATATAATAGGGAATGGCCATGAAATAGGCCAAAAGTTTAGCAGCATCAGGGCCCACTGACACCTTGGCCCACCGGGAGTTTTCCTGGTATCCCGGTGGGCCAGTCCGACACTGCCCTGCTTTATAATTTAAAAATGTTTAGGGAGAGCACAACTTTCCCTTTTACTATTAGTACATATGAGCAAATCTGTTAATATTCTCCTTGTGTAGAACCTTCCGCCGCGATTGAGCCACAATTCCACCACTCGAGTCCTATTCTGTCCATATACCAGCGGAGCCTCGTGATTCTTGAGTCTCCAAAAATGTAATTTACAATAATAATTGGCGAGATGTGAGCAATAGTTAAGCTCGAACGCTTTATTTCAGACGGTGGCCATGTAAATAAGGAGCGGCTAAATTAAAAAGCATATTGCGATGCACAAAAACTAATTTCAGCCGTAACCGGGCAAGTAAACATCACATCTCAGCGGCTGTCAAAGTGTTCATTCATCATATAGGAAAATGAAGCAGAAAATAGGAAAATATTGAATACAAATAATGCAGAAAAGTCAACGGACTGTTAGTTAATTTGCGACTATTAATACTCTGGGTTGTTGGTGTTTATCAGTAGCAGACACACGGCTGGTGTCAGGGCACAGACTGAGACTGGAGGAGGAATTGGGGAGTCGGGTACATCGGAATATATTTTGCTGTGGTTTGTAAGGACTGTTTGTCCCCAGCACTGGGCTCAAAAAGGGTCAACTTTAGGCTTTAGTGATGGACGAATTTATTCGCCAGGCGCATATTCACTGCGAATTCCAGCGATTTGCCGCTGGCGAATAAATTACCGAAACCACTGCTAAATTCGCCGGCGTACACTATGTTTTGTGCTTCTGTACCAGCCCAAGGCAACCACAGCCCTTTAGCAGTAAAGATCTGTGTCTCCAAAGATGCCCCAGTAGCTCCCATCTTCTTTTCTGCTGATTCATTGCACATGCTCTGTGCTGCTGTCACTTACTGAGCTTAGGGAGCCACTCACAATATACAGTACACATAGAATAGAAATGTCACAATATAAGGCTGATTAGTAATTAATACACATAATTACTACATGGCAGCACAGAAACCAGTGCAATTAGCATCAGAATTTAATAATCAACAAACCTGTAGCATCAGCTTATATTACAGCCAGGGAAGCTCATTTTCTGCTGGATAATTAGTGACGAGCCCTAAGCTTAGCTTCTCAACAGCCAATCAGAGCCCACTGAGCATGTGAGTGTCACAGACACTTTCCAAGATGGTGACCCCCTGTGACAAGTTTGAAGTCCTGGATCATTGCTGCTGTTGACAAGCTCAAACTTTAGCCTCGTGCAATAAGTTCACTATATAAAATATGGCATTTTTAGCAATATTGATTTTTAAGGTTTAGTCCTCCTTTAAGGTTTGAAAATCCAAATTACAGAAAGATCCATTATCCAGAAAACGCCAGCATTCTGCATAACAGATCCCCATACCTGTATCCAGGGCAACAATAAATGAGCCCTAGTGAATAACGAAGAGGCAGTTTTAATTGAGGGCTGCTGGGTGGACAGTGCAGGTATTACTGTATCATAACACCCAGTTGAATCTGTTTCTCCGTGTTTATCAGCTGTGTTGGCAAGAATATTGTTGGAAACAATGGAAATTCTTTGCTTCCCCTTTATCTCTATGTCCGTTTTGTGGGAACCCCGAGAGTCCGCCCCTGAGGAAGGCTCTGATGCTAATGGCTGAACATGAACTGTGATCATCACGGCAGTGTTTTTTTTTTTAAAAAGAAAAGCCTTATTTGCAGCTAACCAGGATTTGTATTTCTCTGATGAACTGAAGTTTAATTTTCTTGCGATTCGCTCCAAAGACCCATTTTATCTTCCAGTCTAACAAGCCGACCTCGTGCCCGGTCCAGCGCCGGCCCTTTCTTCTGGCAACGTCTCAAATTGGATTTTTTCTTCATTTTTTTCTTTATATGTAATGTTTGTCGAAATGATGTGTTCTTGGAGAAGAAAAACATAATTATCTGCCCATCGCTGCATTTCTTAGCTGGAGGTTCCATTAGAGAAATGACCTTCTGTCCGTAATACACAAGTCAGAGAAGAACTTTCCAGAGGTACAAACAGGGGGCTGAATGCAAAAAGTCAGCCGCTAGTCAACATATTTGATTTTCCAGCTTATATGAAAGGGACGCACGATTGCCCTTTATATATAGACTTTTAATGCATCACTTATGTAGTTTTATGGTACATAATCAGAAGTATACGGCAGCTCTGTTGCAAAGGGAGCCAAAACTTTCCTGAGGCTTAAGTTGTCCTTTATTTCTTCCTTTCCGTATTCTTGCTCTATATCGGCTGATCTTTTATATATGGTTTGATTCTCAAAACACAAAAAAGCTTTAAAGGAGAAATAAAGCTAAGTAGACATTTTACTGCCAATAGATTAGCTGCAATAGTGCAAGCTAGAATGCTATATTTGTTCTGTAGAATGTTTTACCATACCTGAGTAAACAGCTCTAGAAGCGCTATGTTTGTTTAGGATAGCAGCTGCCATATTAGCTTGGTATGACATCAATTCCTGCCTGAGTCTCTCCCTGCTCACTTATAGCTCTGGGCTCAGATTACAGCAGAGAAGGGAGGAGGGAGGGAGGGAGGAGCAAACTGAGCATGCTCAAGCCCTAGCCCTGGAGGTTTAAGCTGAAAACAGGAAGTCTGATACAGAAGCCCATGAGTACACAATAGAAGGAAAGAAATGTGCTGTTTCTTTTGACAGAGGACTCAGAGCAGCATTACTTTGAGGGTTTACTGGTTTATTTATATAGACCTTTCTGATAAAGTTTACTTAGTTTTAACCTTTGCTTCTCCTTTAATTCTTCGAAAAGGCTCATGAGAACCAGTGAAAGATTTAGATTAAAGGGAACGTTACAAAGATGAAGGTTCTTACAGAGGTTCTTATAGAGGTTCTTAGTGGCTGCTCCGGGCTTTATCTGCCCTGCGGCGTCAGAAGATTCCTCGCCAATCCCTGCTTCGTATTCTGATTCTTATGGCGTCGTGGCTTTAAATAGAAGGAAGAGTAATCTCACGCCAGCCGGCAAATTAATGGAGAATTTCACTGGAACGTCCATAGAGAAATGTGTGAGATGAGCTGCGATAGGGCTGTGAGTTTTCATTAACTCCTTCACTAGCTCCCAGCAGTGCCTCTTTGCTTTAAAGAAACATAAATACAGTGGGGATGATTAACCCATTTATGTAGATGGGACAGTCCTGACACACGCGGGAGGTAACTGGGCTTGTTTCTTGTTAACCAGGGCCTAAAATGACCACATTTTTTGACTTTAATGCTACACTTATGTACAGTAGAACCATAGTTTTACAGTAATGGTAAACTGGTAAAAATGCTAGGGTCCAAATTCCCCTAGCAACCCTGCATTGCTATGAATAACAGACTGGAATATGAATAGGAGAGGCCTGAATAGAAAGATGAGGAATAAAAAGTAACACATTTGTAGCCTTAAAGAGCATTTGTTTTTAGATGGGGTCAATAACCCCCATTTGAAAGCTGGAAAGAGTCAGAAGGAATTTAAAAAAAATTATTAAAAATAAAAAAAAAGTGAAGGCCAATTGAAAAGTTGCTTCGATTTAGACGTTTTATAACATAACATACATGTTAACGGAAAGGTTTACCACCCCTTTAATGGGAACCAAGGCGAGGACTAGTATAGGCACATGCCTCGGCGCAATTAGGGGGATGCACAATAAGAGTGGAAGCAATCAGTGGGGAAGGGGCAAGCAGTGTCGGACTGGCCAGACCCCATCTCCCAAACAGTTTTTAAAAAAAAAATTCGGCACATTGCAGCGCCGTTTGCGCATGCGCTGTTTACGCATGCGTGCCTAGCGCCGTTTGCGCATGCGCGATGCGCCGCCTTGGCAATTATGCCGAGCGGCGATTCACCTTACAAGTAGGTGGGGGGGCCCTGGACACCAGTCCCGGTGGGCCCCCGGGCCCCTTAGTCCGACCCTGGGGGCAAGTGAAGTTGTGGCTAGTGATGGGCGAATAAATTCGCCTGTCACAAATTGTGGATGCGCGTCTGAAAAGTCGTTTGCATCAAAATCGTCGCGCGTCAACACTATTTGGACGCCCGTTGACTTTAACGGCAGTGGCAAAATTGGCGCGAGTGAATTTTCGGAGGCGGGTCCAAAAATGCACGCGGGCATAAGTTTTCGAGTTTCACAATTTTTTGCGACGAGAGAAATTCGCCCATCACTAGTTGGGGCTACTGAGTGGTGAGGGGCCTGTGTAGGCTGAGGGCAGAGCGGATGGAAGGGTGTTTGGGGGTTTCATTAGGGGCGTAATTACGGAGGAAGCAAACCTTGCAGTTGCAGGGGGGCCCAGGAATGTTGGGGCAAATTAACTTATTTTGTAGAAAAGGTCAACTTATTAATATTTTGGGGCCCTAAATTGAATTTGCTGTGGGGCCCAGTGACATCTAGTTACTCCACTGGTTTCAGTGTGTGGATAAAGTAGCAGAGGCGTTGGAGGGGAGAAGAAGTAGGGTGCTGGGCTTCTTGGTTGGTCTATTGGCTCCGCACTCTGTCTCCCTCCTTCGCCTTCGCTCTGCCTGTCGGATTTACAAGCTGACTTCTATTGAACTCATTTTCACAGCCTGGAACTGTGTGCCGGAAATCTGTGCTTAACTACCCAACAAAAAAGACATGTATCTAGCAGAATATCTTGCCTTCCGTCTTACCGTCTCCTTTGGCTGGATCTCTATTCTATTGTTCCCAGACGAAAGATTTTTTTTTTTTAACGTTTTTTCATTTCTTTTTTTATCTTTCCTCCTTGGTGTGAGATGGAAGAACACAATATATATGGTTTGTAAGGGAATTTCCTGTGCTAAAATTGCCCTGGAAATAAATAATAAACCCAAATTTTTAACCGTGATGTTGTCTTTCCAACTGTCAAGTCTTCTGGTTGCTAAGTAACAAGTTGCTGCCAGTTGCACAGATGCATTGTCTGTAATCATTATGGGTTTTCCAGGAGTCTGCTGGAGATTAATAGAAAAACAGATTTCCCCTTGGGCAATGTAAAGTCATTCCTATGGACACCTGAGGGTTTAGAAATATCTTGAGTATTTTTCCATATAAATCAGGTTTTTCGCAGGTTAACCAACTGATATAGTGGTGTTGAGGCACTGCATGAGAAATAGTTTGCGTAATTAAAGGGTTGAGATGGCTGCCTTGTGTAATGGTTGCACTCCAGACACTAAGAAAGATCCGTCATAGAGTAGAACTTGTTTTTTTTTGTAATTATTAGTGCAATAGAGACCCTGGAATTGTCTGTGATGATCATTGAGACCCTATGGAGATGTTCATTGATACAGAAGATTTTGTTGGGGGACCTAAACCTCATCCTGCCCTGTTGACCAAATTACAGAGATTCCTTGGCCAATATGACACCAGGTAAGCCCTTTAGGAGGCCCTGTAGGCAGACAAGGATCAGGCAAGCAAAGAAGGTCCAATGGGGCATGACCAAGGTCTTCAGTAAAGAACAGAAGTCCAACATCCATGGATTACCCTTGTTTCTGTAACTGCTACATTACAAACCATTGGTTATGGAAGCCTTCCCAAGAAGGCAATGGGCATTGTGACAATAGCAATGACTCCAGAAACATCACAGATATATCTATTTTATGGGTTGTCCAACCCATGGTCTCCAGCTGTTGTCGAGGTAATCCCTTAACACTAAACACTTAATAGCTGGAGGTGTTAGACATCTCAGAATTCAGATTGAGAGATTATGAGATTATTGGATATTTGCATATTTGGCTGAGTAATGCAGAAACAATCGGCAGGAGAGCATGATTCATCTACATTTACATACTTCTGCATAGGCACATGTATTACATTCTCACTTGCACTGAAGACAATAGATTAGTATTAACAATAAGGGTTCAGACCTTTGTTTGCTGTTCATGGGGTTTAACAATGAGCCTAGTTTAGCAAAGAGGTCTGGAGGGGATTCATGAGTGCACTAAACATCTGACCCTTCCCCAACCACATCTCCACCTTAGTGTATGGACAATGTAAATTTATTAGAGGGAAAGATGGTGTGTAGCCAACAACTGATTTTGGGTTTGGCATTGGCCTGCTGGAAATCCCTTTGACAATTACCATGCGTTGCATTTACTGTGCAGATAGATTCCAACTGTTTGATGTAGACAAAGGTATTTATTTTCATTAAGATTTTATAGAAGTGTCAGCCACTCCGATGAACATCTGCCTTTGAATATACAATATTTATTAGCCTGGCATTCAATTTAATATGTTTTGAGGAAGAAACACCTGACTTTTCCGGAGGACCTAAGGCTTGGGGAGGGGGGTTCATGCAAGAAAGAAATCTGCTTTATCCTTTGTATGTCATCCTATGATCTATTTATTCTATCTACGACACAAGAACGCTCAGTTCCCAATGGAAAGTGTTGGAGCATTAAAGGGGCAAAATTGTAGCTTTTATTCAGACCTGGAAAGCATCCTGGATTTATGTAGTGGGTGGGGTGGAGCCAGGGATGTAGTCAAGCATAACTGAAAAGCAGAACTGTGCTTAGAAGCGTAGTGAGCATGGGGAGGCTGGCAGCCAATAGGAAGCCAGATCTAAGGGGCACCAATTGCATCATAGATGATGCACGGTAGCTCCTCCCACTCCTGCTGATTGTTCAAGAGTGGTATAAAAGGCAACTGCAAGAGCGGCTTTCTTCAGTTCATCCTGTGGCGGCAACTGAGGGAAGTGGAAGAAGAGGAGCATCACACCCCCAACCATCGTAATGTTAAAATATATATAACCCTAATTTGGTTACTATCTCTTTAAATTGCAATTAACCCATGGCAATCCAGGGCACTGAGTCCCTTTTGCATATGAAAAGTACTGGGAACTGGGGTTTACAGCGCTGTGCCTCCACTCAGGGAACACTGAGGAGCACACCTCAGGGGGGTTCCACTAGGAAAAATAAAACACACAAATTTGCAAATGAAACAAATATAAACTTTATATAAAACAGTAATGAAAGAACTTGGGCAATCTAATACACAATGCACTCCTGCACTTGGGACACTTGGGACCTACCTATCTCACTATTAGGTACCTGACTGTTTCTCAAGTACAGTGTTAATGACCATACAGTTCAGATCAAAAGAAATGTCCCTTCCCCAGAGCTTTTATACCCCAGTTAGCACTACCTTTCCCAAAAGTCTTAGAAGCCACTCCCACATAGGTAAATGCACAAGACCTGTCTTCAAATTGGGGCCCAACGTTTGTATCCTTGACAGTATCCTCCCTTGGGTGGCTCACTCACCAGGGTGCTTTCAGAGGCAATCACACTGGAGATTACAGGCAGCTCTGCAGCAGGATCAATATCACCGGTGGCACCTTTCTCCTTCTGAGAATCTAGCAGCTTGGCAGGGAAAAGAATGGGCTCTCTCATTACTTCTAGAGATGCAGCAGATCTCTGCACTCTTGGACAGTCTGTCAAAAACTGGTTCTGGCTGGATACTGCAGCATAGAACCCCTGTTAAGCTCTTTTGGAGACCCTGTACATTTGGCTGCAAAGTCAGGCACACCCTCTCTCCCAATGATGCACTGTGGTGCCCAGCCAATCAGATAGCTCTCCAGCCTGTGACTGGGCTGGATGAAATAGGCTGCAGCCTATTTCTTCCAAAGTAAGTCTCATGTGTAGTGATGGGCGAATTTATTCGCCAGGCGTGAATATGCAACAAATTTCCGTGTTTTAGCCTTTGTCAATTTTTTTTTTGGACATGGAAGACAATTTTGCCGGCGTCAATTTTGCCACCATTGAATTGTCACCGGTGTCAAATTAGCCCATCACTACTCATGTGTGTGTTCTTTATTGGGTATTCAGGGGGGGGGAGGGGTGAAAGAAGGTGCTGCCTTCCTTCCCCATGGGTGTGTGGGTGTTCTGGGGAGCATGGAAATCCTGGAAATCACATCTAGGAGGTTGACCTCTCTACTTAGGGCTTATAAGAGCAGCATCTACAGCCATAGCATTGCTATATTCATCCTAAAGTTCCCTGTATATACTAGATATATGTAGCCAAAGCATTTCAATGTATAATACATTTGTCAGGCCTCTGTATGCTCTCTTTTATACTTATATTATTATTAGGGTGTGTCTTTGTGAAGCTTTTGAATTGGATATCATGGCAGTGCCGCGGGGTATCCGCTTGGCTAGCAACTCGGTAAAGGAGCAGAATCCAGTGCTCTCAGCCCTCCCTGATATTCTGCCTCCATCTCATTAAATCCCATTAAGGGGAAGTTAAGAGATCACAAGCGAAAAACTGATTCTTTATTAATAAGCGCTTTGGGGTGAATAATGAAAGGTCGAGTAGGGTGTGTGAGTGATCTAAATTTTAGTTACTTTTCCTTCACATTTATATCAGATAAAAAGATACACTTTAACAGTGTCAGACTAGGATGCCAGGGGCCCACCAGAAAACCTTGGGCCCACTTTCCACACCATTTTCCCTTCTCTACTTACTCAAACGCTTTATTCTATTACTCTTTTATATCTACTTACTATATTCTTCCATTATTATTTATTTTTTCCCATAAAGAAATAGAGAATGTTCCAGAAACTTATCTTTTTCTGGCTGTTCAGTGCAGGAGATCAAAGAGAAAGTCAGGACATTTCAGTAACAATCCGGGACTGTGGGTTGAGCCGTCAAAATCGGGAAAACGGGACAGTACGGGAGGTTTTCTGTGGCCCAAGCCTACCCTGAAAGCCATATGTATGTACTGTATGCATTCAAACAGATACCCCACTCATACACTCTATTAAACAGATAATCATTTCCTATAAAACTGTCCATTTTCGGATATATTGGCGACAGTAACCGCCGTTTGTCTCTTGCAAATGAGTTTTTTTGGTGACAGATTCAGCTGGAGCGGCGTCTGGGGGTGCGGAGGTTAACAACTTTCTAATTCAATCACCCCTGACTGTAATGATCTTGCTCCGAGACTTAACGCTCGCTGCTGTCGGAGAGGTGTGAACATGCCATACAACATTGCAAAATGATGAATTATGCATCGCTGCTGCCACTTCTGAGTTTCCCAAGAAAACAACATTTCATGGGGAGAATAAAAGGAACATTTAGAGAGTAGGGACCTAAAGCATCAGTTGAGCAGTGTTTAAAGGCAAAGATCAGTTTCTCCATTCTTTTCTTGTGCATAATTGTAATGAGGATCATTCTTCGTGCTTCCATGCTTCTGTTTCTATGAGTGGGAAGGGTTCAGTCCACAAGCAACCTCCATAGAATTGAACACAAATGTTTTTTTTATGTTTGTTCCATTCTAGGGTTTCATTTATAGGATGAACGTAGCTTTTAGCACTACCTCGCCCAGTATTCCCAGAGGCCTTATTTCAGGAACATTAATGTGAGATATATTATACCAGAGGGAGAGAGAGAACTGACCGTTGCCTCCCGGCTCCCACCATATAATAAATTTCCCTTTGTCATTTTTAGCATTAAAGGAATGTTCAAGAATAATAATTTAATTTCTAGATGAATCGGGTTATATACATCCTGAAACAGCGGTTATGCCCGTCGGCTCCATATTTTGTAATTATTTGTGCCCATTGCCAGTGCCCAAATTGCTGCAATAAAGGATGGCATTATTCATTGGTGAATGAAATGGGTTCCTGCCCCTTGAAGAGACTTTAGAGTAAATGAATGCACCACATTAAAGAGCAGAATTAATAACAATTTAAGACATGCCGTGCTGGAGTTCTTTATATTTATATCCGGCACACTGTCTACAGTATAGCATACACAGAAAGCCACATGGCTGAGGGCACCTGGTAAACTAAGAACATGGCTAGCTCCACATAAAATTTCTAAATTGAATATAAAAAAAAAAATCTGTTTGCTCGTTTGACTAATGGATTTCAAATCAGAATTCTGCCGGAGGAGCACTATTAACTGAAAAAAGCATTTATTCCCATTGCAGAATGCCGTTAAGTTTATTCTTATATATTATACACAGAATTATCATAAAACAAAGCAATCACAGCTCTGTACTGAGCAGAGTTCAACAGAAGCAGTGCACACATAGCTTGTACAGAGAGTACAGCTCTACAGTTAGTTATGTCAGCTATCTGGTTGCTAGAGTCCATATTCCCCTAGCAACCATGCATTGATATGAATAAGAGACTGGAATATGAATAGGAGAGGCCTGAGTAGAAAGACGAGTAATATATAATAGCAATACATTTGTAGCCTTACAGAGCATTTGCTTTTAGATGGGGTCAGTGACCCCCATTTGAAAACTGGAAAGAGTCAAGAGAACAAGGCTAATAATTTAACTATAAAAAATAAATAATGAAGGTCAATTGAAAAGTTGATTCGAATTAGCCACTCTATAACATACTAATCGTTAACTTAAACGTAACCCACCCCTTTAAAAATCCAAATCTTAGCCTATGCCCCAGTTTGCCTTGACCACGCCTTGTTCCATCTAGCCATTCCCCTTGTCCCCACCAAACTCCACCCACTTTCTAGAAAGCAGCACTTTTTTTAGGCCTACATCTTTACCCCAATCCCCCTTTCAAAGTCCAGATAGAATATCTTCTATGCCCTTATATATGCTAGGGATGCACCGAATCCAGGATTCGGTTCGGGATTCAGCAGGATTCGGATTCGGCTGAATCCTTCAGCCCGGTCGAACCGAATTTGAATCCTAATTTGCATATGTAAATTAATGGTGGGGAGGGACATCGTGTGACTTTTTGTCACAAAACAAGGAAGTAAAACATTTTTCCCCTTCCCACCCCTAATTTGCATATGCAAATTAGGGCTCAGATTTGGTTCGGTATTCTGCCAAATCTTTCGCGAAGGATTTGGAGGTTAGGCCGAATCCAAAATAGTGGATTCTGTGCATCCCTAATATATACCGTATGCTACATGGCACAGGTATGGAATTTCCAGGCCCCGTGGGCACATATCATATTGCATTTCCCCAGAGGAGAGCAATTTTCGTGTAATAACAAAGTATATCCATAATATTGGCTTTATGGCTTCTGTGGCACCGTCACTATTGTAATTCACACTGTGAAATCCCAAGCAGAACAAAACGATCAATCTCATGACTTGGGGAATGAAATGCAAAAAGAAAAAGACTTTCCGCTGTGAGTTCCATACTCCAAAGTTTTACACCAGATTTCATTTCCATTTATTAACACGCATATCTGAGTCCAATTGGCTTGACTCTATAATAAGAGATATATTCGGCCCTCGGGATAAAGGATCGCTGGTTCGGCCGGAAGCAGATGAATTAGTCGCAGTTTGTGCTGTGTAGTTTGCATAGGGCACTCCTCTTTTTGCATATTTTTTTGTACTGGAAAAAAGGCAGTTAAAGCAGCTTTCTGTTGCCGGAAAAAAATGGATAAAAATAACCCAATCATTTAATGGCGTTTAGCCTTGAGCATGTCTCTCGCAATTGTTTCCCTCTCTGTCCCTCTCTGTCTGAGAAAGCGACAAATCTATTTATATTATTATTCAGTGTAAGTACCAAAAAGGGTTCAGCACTTTCATTATTGTTTATTCCACAAAAAAAGGTGTCAGCGCGGTACTTATTCCTGTATGTACAGTGTAAATATTATGTTTCACTACTGTACATCTATTGATTCCTGTACTGATACTGTAAGTCTATTTAATTCAGTACAGTATCTGTACATACAGTATACTGTACGTCTATTGATTCCTGTACAGATACTGTATGTCTATTGATTCCTGTACAGATACTGTATGTCTATTGAATTCAGTACAGATACTGTAAGTCTATTCATTCCTGTACAGATACTGTACGTCTATTGAATTCAGTACAGATACTGTACATCTATTGATTCCTGTACATATACTGTATGTCTATTGATTCCTGTACATATACTATACGTCTATTCATTCTTGTACAGATACTGTACGTCTATTGAATTCAGTACAGATATTGTACATCTATTGATTCCTGTACAGATACTGTACGTCTATTGAATTCAGTACATATACTGTACATCTATTGATTCCTGTACATATACTGTATGTCTATTGATTTCTGTACATATACTGTACGTCTATTCATTCCTGTACAGATACTGTACGTCTATTGAATTTAGTACAGATATTGTACATCTATTGATTCCTGTACAGATACTGTACGTCTATTGATTCCTGTACAGATACTGTACGTCTATTGAATTCAGTACAGATACTGTACATCTATTGATTCCTGTACATATACTGTATGTCTATTGATTCCTGTACATATACTATACGTCTATTCATTCCTGTACAGATACTGTACGTCTATTGAATTCAGTACAGATATTGTACATCTATTGATTCCTGTACAGATACTGTACGTCTATTGATTCCTGTACAGATACTGTACGTCTATTGAATTCAGTACAGATACTGTACATCTATTGATTCCTGTACATATACTGTATGTCTATTGATTCCTGTACATATACTATACGTCTATTCATTCCTGTACAGATACTGTACGTCTATTGAATTCAGTACAGATATTGTACATCTATTGATTCCTGTACAGATACTGTACGTCTATTGATTCCTGTACAGATACTGTACGTCTATTGAATTCAGTACAGATACTGTACATCTATTGATTCCTGTACATATACTGTATGTCTATTGATTCCTGTACATATACTATACGTCTATTCATTCCTGTACAGATACTGTACGTCTATTGAATTCAGTACAGATATTGTACATCTATTGATTCCTGTACAGATACTGTACGTCTATTGATTCCTGTACAGATACTGTACGTCTATTGAATTCAGTACAGATACTGTACATCTATTGATTCCTGTACATATACTGTATGTCTATTGATTCCTGTACATATACTATACGTCTATTCATTCCTGTACAGATACTGTACGTCTATTGAATTCAGTACAGATACTGTATGTCTATTGATTCCTGTACAGATACTGTATATCTGTTGAATTCAGTACAGATACTGTAAGTCTATTCATTCCTGTACAGATACTGTACGTCTATTGAATTCAGTACAGATACTGTACATCTATTGATTCCTGTACATATACTGTATGTCTACTGATTCCTGTACATATACTGTATGTCTATTGATTCCTGTACAGATCCTGTATGTCTATTGATTCCTGTACAGATACTGTACGTCTATTGATTCCTGTACATATACTGTATGTCTATTGATTCCTGTACAGATCCTGTATGTCTATTGATTCCTGTACAGATACTGTACGTCTATTGATTCCTGTACATATACTGTATGTCTATTGATTCCTGTACATATACTATACGTCTATTCATTCCTGTACAGATACTGTACGTCTATTGAATTCAGTACATATACTGTATGTCTATTGATTCCTGTACAGATACTGTACGTCTATTGATTCCTGTACATATACTGTACGTCTATTGAATTCAGTACAGATCCTGTATGTCTATTGATTCCTGTACATATACTGTACGTCTATTGAATTCAGTACAGATCCTGTATGTCTATTGATTCCTGTACAGATACTGTACGTCTATTGAATTCAGTACAGATACTGTACGTCTATTGATTCCTGTACATATACTGTATGTCTATTGATTCCTGTACATATACTGTATGTCTATTGATTTCTGTACATATACTGTATGTCTATTGATTCCTGTACAGATACTGTACGTCTATTGAATTCAGTACAGATACTGTACGTCTATTGATTCCTGTACATATACTGTATGTCTATTGATTCCTGTACATATACTGTATGTCTATTGATTTCTGTACATATACTGTATGTCTATTGATTCCTGCACAGATACTGTACGTCTATTGAATTCAGTACAGATACTGTACATCTTTTGATTCCTGTACATATACTGTATGTCTGTTGATTCCTGTAGAGATACTGTACATCTATTCATTCCTGTACAGATACTGTATGTCTATAGAATTCAGTACAGATACTGTACATCTAGTGATTCCTGTACAGATACTGTATGTCTATTGATTCCTGTACAGATACTGTACATCTATTGAATTCAGTACATATACTGTATGTCTTTTGATCACTGTACAGATACTGTACATCTATATATTGATTCCTGTACAGACACTGTACATTTATTGATCCCTCATATAACAGTTACTGCCCGAACGCCACTGCAGTCTCTCACGGAGTGTATTAAAACATCTTTCTTTATTTCATCATATTAAAAGCATATAGTGACATGCTACATGATCAGTATAAATCAGCCAACGCGTTTCGTAACCACATGGGTCCCTTCATCAGGGCATAAATGTGTTATACAAAGAGACATAGCTTTATAGACAATTGTATACACATCCTCTACATTTCTTAAAGCTATACACTCAAAATTAAAAACAATCTCTATCACATAAAAACAAATTAATTTAATGTTCATTTTTTACCAATCTTAAATAGATGACTAAGAATATGTGTTTCAGTAAATTTCATTATTTCTAAATAAATTATATTATATTATGCATGTGTGACTTCTCTAATTCACCATAATGTAACCTATTTTACTATATCCATATATGTTACAATACTACGGCTTATATATCAATTTTTTTATATTTTATTCTTCAATTATCAACAAACTATTTGACTTCCCAGTCTTTATTTAGACCTGCTGGTTGTTGATCAGTTTCTAATACAAACATCCACCAGGTTTCTCTTTTGTTTAAAAGTTTCTCTATGTCACCCTTTCTTTTTCCTAGTTTCACCTGTTCCAAACCCTGAAAAGAATTACACCTTTCATTACCATCATGTTCACCCAATATGTGTTCCGCTATCAATATTTATTGATCCCTGTACAGAAACTTTACGTCTATTGATTCCTGTACAGATATTGTACTTTATTGATTCCTGTACAGATACTGTACATCTATATATTGATTCCTGTACAGACATACACAACGGTGAAAGAAGCCACTAACCGCAAAACGCTGCTGCTTAGTGTTTTATTGTACACGACATGTTTCAGATCTCATGGATCACATTTGAGAAAGGGTCGACGTGATCCGAAACATGTCACATACAATAAAACACTAAGCAGCAGCTTTCTGCGGTTTGTGGCTTCCTTCACCGTTTATGTTTGATGATATTGGGGTCTGTGCGGTGTGACCTTTGGAAGGAGAGCCTGAAAAATCATGTTTCTGATTCCTGCACAGATACTGTATGTCTGTTGATTCACAATAAAAGCATTTCAGTGAAATATTAATTGTTGTGTGTGTACAGGTATGGGGTCCGTTATCCGCAAACCCGTTAGAAAGCTCCGAATTATGGGAAGGTCAGCTCCCATAGGGGCAAATTCACTAAGACGCGAAGCGCCGAACGCTAGCGTTAATTCGCTAGCGTTTGGCATTTTCGATACTGCGCAAATTCACTAACGAACGCTGGCGTAGTTTCGCTAGTGTTAATTCGCAACCTTACGCCAGGCGAATCTTCGCTAGCGACGAAACTACACAAATTCACTAACTTGCGCAGTGTACTGAACGCTACCTTTTACGCTAGACTTCCTTCGCCACCTCAGACCAGGCGAAGCGCAATAGAGTAGATAGGGATTGTTTAAAAAAAGGTCAAAATTTTTTCTAAGTCCCAAAAAACGCTGGCGTGTTTTCTACATGATGGCTGATAGGCTGAAAAAAATCAAAAAATCCTCCCCCCTACATTTCCTGACTCATGGCAACTTACCTAGACAGTGGGCACATGTGTAGGGCAAAATAACATTTTTATTTGCAGATTTGAAGGTTTTCTTGGCATTTGTAGTGCAGATACGTGTTCCTCCATTGAAATTTGAATTTCGCGCCGTATGCAAATTAGCCTTCGCTAGCGCAACTTCGCTTTATATAGCGAAACAACGCTAGCGCAACTCCGCAACCTAACGCTACCCCTGTGCGCAACTTCGGATTTTAGTGAATTTGCGAAGCACTGGCGAAACTATGCCTGGCGAAGTGCGGCGAAGTTGCGCCGGGCGCAACTTCGCATCTTAGTGAATTTGCCCCATAGACTCTATTATAATCAAATAATTCAATCTTTTGGGGGAATGATAAACCGAAAACGGTGTGAAATGCCAGAAAATGTCATTCAAATCAACCTTCCTATATCCCTACACATATCCCTACCCAAATTCACTTTTTGGATATGCAGGAATATAAGTACAGGTATGGGATCTGTTATCCGAAAAACCATGATTCAGAAATCTCCAATAAGGGTTAATTATATCTAGTGATGGGCGAATTTATTCACCAGGCACGAATTCATGGTGAGTTTTTGGCGCGAATTTTCGCGGGCGCTTCGTGAATTTATTCGCTAGCGGCGAATCGCGCAAATTCGCCGCGAATTTGCGCCTGCCGAATAAATTCGCCCATCACTAGATATAATTAACCCTTATTGGAGGTTTCTGAATCATGGTTTTTCGGATAACAGATCCCATACCTGTACTTATATTCCTGCACATCCAAAAAGTGAATTTGGGTAGGGATATGTGTAGGGATAAAGGAAGGTTGCTTTGAATGAAATTTTCTGGCATTTCACACCATTTTCGGTTTATCATTCCCCAAAAAGCCTATATTCAGTGTTGTATTTCTATGTTTTCCCTATGTTTGCAGAAGACATTTCTGTGCTGAGTGTAGAGGAGAGAGAGAGGTGCCTTGGCAAGGACAGACCATGAACTCCCTTTATTGATTAGAACTAAAACACAGATGCTCATCACCTCGTCCTTGTCTATAATGATCCTGTAGTCGGTAACGGATTTGAGTCATTCAGTTAATCCAGCCCTGTCTCCGTTTTCCATCTCAAGTCAAGTTTATTAATGATCTGGCCATCGTCGCGGTGTTTATTTATACAGAAAGTGTCAGGCTTATAAAGTGCAGGTGCAGTTTCATGGTGCAAGGGATTTATCTGGGAGATGTTTCTGCTTCATGGGGTACTGAAGGGTCTTATGATCTTTATGCATCTTGAGGTGTCGCAGCAATATTGGCTTGAAGCATAGAAACCTTTTTCTCTGAGCGCATTTAAGAGATGTGCAGCACAATGGGGTCCTCAATGGAACGTAGAAGCATTACCCATTACCCTAGCCCAGTAGGAACACATTACTACTAGAGGACATAATAACTTAATGGCAAATTATGGGTAGGGATGGGCGAATTTTTCGCCTTGTTTTGCTGCGGAAATGACGCCCATAGACTTGTATGGCGTTGTGCGACAAAAAAAATTTGCCGCACGACACCATTTTTTTGACGCCCATAGGGGCAAATTCACTAAGATTCGCTGCACTTCGCCAGGCGTAGTTTCGCCAGCGCTCCGCAAATTCACTAAAATCCGAAGTTGCGCACAGGGGTAGCGTAAGGTTGCGAAGTTGCGCTAGCGTTGATTCGCTAAGCAAAGCGAAGTTACGCTAGCGATCGTTAATTTGCATACGGCACCAAATTCAAATTTCAATGGAGGAATACATAGAATCACTACAAATGCCTGGGAAACCTTCAAAACATCAAATAAAATTTTTTTTTTGCCGTACACATGTGCCCACTGTATAGTTAAGTTGCCAGGAGTTAGGAAATGTAGGTGGGAAGGAGGGGAGCCCCAAAAATTTTTTCGATCTTTTTCAGCCTATCACCCATAATATAGAAAAAACGCCAGCGTTTTTTGGGACTTAGAAAAAATTTGAACTATTTTTGAAGCAATCCCTATCTACTCTATTGTGCTTCGCCTGGTCTGAGGTGGCGAAGCAAGTCTAGCGTAAAAGGTAGTGTTCAGTATACTGCGCGCGTTAGTGAATTTGCGTAGTTACATCCGTAGCAAAAATTCGCCTGGCGTAAGGGTGCGAAGTAACACTAGCAAATTTACGCCAGCGTTCGTTAGTGAATTTGCAAAGTAACGAAAATGCCCAACGCTAGTGAATTGACGCTAGCGTTCGGTGCTTCGGCGCTTAGTGAATTTGCCCCCTAGACTTAAACGGGCGTCGCCGACATTTCGCCCGGTGGTGAATTTTTGCCGAAACGGGTCAAATCCGCCCATCCCTAATTATGGGGGTTGAGATAAATTATTTGTTATTTAACCCATTCTAATAAATGAAATGAGTCGGGGGCAATAATAAATAAAAGGTTTGTGTTTATGGGATATTGTTATTGGCTGAATAGTGATTGTAGAGATATTTAAAGGAGTATATTAGTGAGCCGCAGGTGAATTTATTCCATAGGATTCAGCTGACAGTTTTTGCTTTTGTCACAGCTCTTGGCTGATGAGAAATATGAATAATAATGTGACAAACGCATGAATTGAGTCATTGTTCTGCATCAAAGGTATTATCTGGCGGCACTTTTGTTGATTAGCGCTGGCACTGGCATCCAATCATTTGGCCTGCTGTGATCATGCAGTTAATTAGGAGAGATTTCCTGCTATCGCCGTGATTGGATGAAATATTTAGACGGTGGCGTAATACGTAACCTTCCAGTATAAATATAAACACGTGCATAAGGAACTGTCACAGCTAAACCCTCTTTATTTGTACTCCCCAAACATTTCCTATTTCCGAATGTTTTTAGTAGCACCCAATTCCCACATCTACACCCAGGGCCAGATTTACATAGTGGGCACCCCTAGGCCCACTGCTGTTCGTCGCCCATGTCCCCTCCAGGGGGACAGGAGAAATGGGGACTGGCACATGGGAAATTTAAAAAATAATTGTCTCCAGTGCATCCCCAATGTTTTTGAACCAATGTGGGTGTGGTTGGGCAGCATGCTGCCCCCCTAAAATCCTGCCGCCCTAGGCCCGGGCCTTGGTGTCCTTTCCACAAATCCGGGCCTGTCTACACCCCAAATTAACCTCCTTTTCACCAAATTTTCCTTGTTTCCAATTTATCCGTTCTGGACTGTTCCGTGGCAATTTCATTGGGCGAATGTCTTTTTTTTTTAAAGGGATACTGTCATGGGAAAAACATTTTTTTCAAAATGCATCAGTTTTCAGCAGAATTCTGTACTGAAATCCATTACTCAAAAGAGCAAACAGATTTTTTTTATATTCAATTTTGAAATCTGACATGGGGCTAGACATTTTGTCAGTTTCCCAGCTGCCCCCAGTCATGTGACTTGTACTCTGATAAACTTCAATCACTCTTTACTGCTGTACTGCAAGTTGGAGTGATATCACCCCTCCCCTTTCCCCCCCAGCAGCCAAACAAAAGAACAATGGGAAGGTAACCAGATAGCAGCTCCCTAACACAAGATAACAGCTGCCTGGTAGATCTAAGAACAACACTCAATAGTAAAAATCCAGGTCCCACTGAGACACATTCAGTTACATTGAGAAGGAAAAACGGCAGCCTGCCAGAAAGCATTTCTCTCCTAAAGTGCAGGCACAAATCACATGACCAGGGGCAGCTGGGAAATTGACAAAATGTCTAGCCCCATGTCAGATTTCAAAATTGAATATAAAAAAATCTGTTTGCTCTTTTGAGAAATGGATTTCAGTGCAGAATTCTGCTGGAGCAGCACTATTAACTGATGCGTTTTGTAAAAACATGTTTCCGATGACAGGATCCCTTTAAGTGAAGTTGTTTGTTGATGAGCTGATTGTAGTTAATGTTTATTTTTGCCCTGAATTCTGTGATTTAGGGCAGAGACAGAAGAGAAGATTCGGGGAGATTTAGTCGCTTGGAGACAAATCGCCTCTTCTTTGGGCGACTAAACTCCCGAACTGCCTCCCCGCCGGCTAGCATCTAAATCGCCGGTACTCGGAGCGCTTCGTTTTCCGAGGTTGCCTCATGAGGAAACTTGGGGAGACTTCGGAAAATTAAGTGCCAACCCGCCGGCGATTTAGATTCTAGCCGGTGAAGCAGTTCGGGGAGATTAGTTGCCGAAGAAAAGGCGATTTGTCACTGGGCGACTAATCTCCTTGAATCTCCACATGTGTCTCTGCCCTAAAACCAACCGATAGCCCCCAACTTCCCTTCTTTATGGGAACAAATGTCTTGAACCTTTAAGACCAGATGTAACATGTGATTGCTATCAGCTCTGTATAACTCATGCTTGATATTGTCAAGGAGAACAAGGCTTTGTGTCGGAATAAAGAATAAAACATGCTGAGATCTGCACCGTCTTATCCACGTCGTTGCCAAGGAAAATACTAGAGAATCATTTTATAATCTTATATTGCTCTGGATGAAGTCCAGGAACCTCCCCCCACCCAAAGGCCAAGCAGACCCCCGGTCAATATACAAATGTACTTTAAGTTATTAGTCAGTACATTCTGTAAGCGCCTTTTATTTACCCAGCAAAGAGAAATCAATAGGCAAGTTGAAAGGATCAATGTTACTGCACATCTTTTTCCTTAAAGAAATACCAATTTAACTTCTTATGTTTTGAAATGTTTCAAAATGATGTTTGTATCCGATCCGTGTCGGACTGGGCCGCCAGGAACCAGGGAAACTCCAGGTGGGTCCAGGTGTCAGTAGACCAACCATGTGACTTGTACGTCTATACTGTGGGCATTTCTCATTTCTATATCAGCAGGAGAAGACATCAAGAGGAGGGAACCCTGGAGCTCTTGTGAGGTTTAGGATGGTGGAAGCTCCAGGGTTCACCCAAGTCAATAGGCAGTTATACAGTTGTGCAACGTTCATCAGAAGGAGCAGGATGGACAAGCTGGCATGGGGTGGAGCCTTGAGGTAATGGGGTGGGTTATGACATCAGGAGTAGAGCTATGACATGGCAAACCGTGATTGGCCGATCACCATGTGAATCATAGGAAATCCTGCCCGGTCTTCCTAATTTGGAAAACCAGACAGGCAGTTTTGACATGGACAGCTTTTCAAAAAAAGGACTGCCAAAACCAGACAGCTGGCAACCCTAGGTATCAGCTATGAGATTATAATCACTTGAGGGTGCCTAAATTGTTGGCACCCCCAAGTTATTATACCTAAGGTTGTCATCAGTCTGGTTTTGTCTCGGACTGTCCGGTTTTTTAAAGCGCTGTCCAGGTCAAACCTGCCTGCCTGGTTTTCCAAATCAGCAAAACCCGGGCAGGATTCCCTATGATTAAAGGACCAGTAACATCAAAAACATTTTAAAAAATATGTGTTAGTATACCACGAAAAAAAAACCCAACAAGACTAATAAAACTTTAAAATCGCACAGCCTTTATTAAGAAATAACTTACCGAAACTCCACTTGCGCTCCTCTTCAGAAAAGGCGACACGGCGACAATCCTTCGTGCGGCGCTCGATTTCTCCTCCCGGGCTATCTCCTATAAGGAAGGCAGGGAGGAGAAATTGAGCCCCGCGCGATGGATCAGCAGATCAGCTTTTCTGAAGAGGCGTTTCGGTAAGTTATTTCTTAATAACGGCTGTGCTATTTTAAAGTTTAATTAGTCTTGGTGCTTTTTTTTGTGTTATACTAATGAATTTTTTTAATTTTTTCTTTTGATGTTACTGGTTCTTTTAACGTGGAAATCAGCTGATCACCCGCCATGTCATAGCCCCACCCCTGATGTCACATGTCCACCTCCATTGGATCACAGCCCCACCCCATTGTGTCATGCTCCGCCCCTTTCCCAGAGTTAGACAGCCCAAAAGGGGGCAACCCTAATTATACCTATCCTTCTCCTTTAATGATTGTGATCTCATTTGTTGCTCCACTTGTTCTACAATAAATCAATGTCCCATAGGATTAGGGTTGCCACCTTTTCTGGGAAAAAACACCGGCCTTCCTATATTCTTGCCTTTTTTTCCTATTAATAACATTGGCATCAAGCATCATTTTTACCCGCCAGGCCGGTAAAATACCGACCAGGTGGCAACCCTACATAGGATATATAAATAAATATATTTATGCAATAAGATCTTCTCTTGGAGGGGATTTCTTGCCCTATGTCCTGACTGTGCCCAGGCCATGCCCCTATATCTGCCCCCAGCCCTGTGGGTTGACAGTTTTGTTAAACATTTAAGACATAAAAATCTGAGCGTCTTATTCGAAGCATCACTGACATTAACGATCACTGAAATATGTAGAATTTCCAGACTTGACAAGCTGTTTCATTCATCTCTTGGCATGTGATGGGATCAGAGAGGCACAATTGAATAATAACATGGGTTCGGGTCAATAGACTGGTCCCCTGTTGTGTCCCCTGGAGCCGGAGGTCACCCTTATAAAGCACAGACGGGAGCAATATGATTTGGGTGCTGTGTGTGCGCCTATAAAAATAGCATGTGCCGCTGTGGATTTAAATGAATTCTGATTAAGCCGCTGGCGCGTTCAACTGGATTTCAGACACTATCTGTTTTGGTGGCAGAAAGGTGACATCTGTTATGACAGCGGATAATGTAGCGACAATTGATGAATTGAATCTCCTTATACGAGGCTGGAAAGACATTTGGTGACTGAGCAATTTCTTCCCTTTCCCGGCAGCCTGAGACATTCTGAAGAATAACAGGAAAGTCCAGAGAAGGTCCTGTTCCTGGAGAGATGGAGTCAGTCTATTTAATCATTTTACCTGGCCCCGTGGCCCCATGTGCTGTTAAAGGGGTTGTTCACCTTTGAGTTAACTTTTAGTATGATATCGAGAGGGATATTCTGAGATAATTTGCAATTGGTTTTCATTTTTTATTATTTGTGGTTTTCGAGTTATTTAGCTTTTTATTCAGCAGCTCTCCAGTTTGTAATTTCAGCCATCTTGGTTGTTAGGACCCTAGCAACCAGGCACTGATTTGAATAAGAGACTGGAATATGAATAGGGGAGACCTGAATAGAAAGATGAGTTATAAAAAGTAGCAATAACAATACATTTGTAGCCTTACAGAGCAATTGTTTTTTAGTTGGGGGGTCAGTGACCCCCATTTTAAAACTGGAAAGGGACAGAATAAATAAAAAAAAAACTATAAAAAATAAACAATTGAAAATTGTTTAGAATTGGCCATTCTATAACTTACTAAGGGGCAGATTTATCAAGGGTGGAATTTCGAATTTGAAAAACTTCGAAATTCGAATTCAAAAATTAAATTCAAGTTTTTCTTTAGCTGAATAGATTTGTTTTCGATCGAATAGGTCCGTTTTTGATCCAATTCGAATTGTAGCAATATCACATTTGAATCATATGATTTGCATTTTTTTCCCCAAAAAAACTTAGATTTTTCAAAGTCCACCAAATGACTCCGAATAGGTTCTATGAGGTCTCACATAGGCTAAAACAGCAATTCGGCAGTTTTTAGATGGTGAATAGTCAAAGTCGAATTTTTTTTTCAAATTTGAATCGAATTTGGACTATTCCCTAGTCAATGTACACAAAAATTAGCTCGACATTCGAATATTTTTAATTTCCCCCTAATAGTTAATTTAAAGGTGAACTAACCCTTTATTACTCTTGATGTAGGCAAAGGGCAGCTGTTACCCGGGGGGGGGTTATATGGGGTCCTCGTTGGGTCAGTTAGGGGGAGATTTGGGGGGAGTGTTTATTTGTACCCTGGGTACCCCTGGAACTATAGCAGGGTGACTGTTACCCCAATGTTTCTATATATCTGTAACCTTGTTATGAGCTAAGGGGGCCCAGTCTGAAGATCAGTTAGGGGGAGATTTGGGGTGAGTGCTTATTTGTACCCTGGGTACCCCTGGAACTATAGCAGGGTGACTGTTACCCCAATGTTTCTATATATCTGTAACCTTGTTATGAGCTAAGGGGGCCCAGCCTGAAGGTCAGTTAGGGGGAGATTTGGGGTGAGTGATTATTTGTACCCTGGGTACCCCTGGAACTATAGCAGGGTGACACCCCAATGTTTCTATATATCTGTAACCTTGTTATGAGCTAAGGGGGCCCAGTCTGAAGGTCAGTTAGGGGGAGATTTGGGGTGAGTGATTATTTGTACCCTGGGTTCCCCTGGAACTATAGCAGGGTGACTGTTACCCCAATGTTTCTATATATCTGTAACCTTGTTATGAGCTAAGGGGGCCCAGTCTGAAGGTCAGTTAGGGGGAGATTTGGGGTGAGTGATTATTTGTACCCTGGGTACCCCTGGAACTATAGCAGGGTGACTGTTACCCCAATGTTTCTATATATCTGTAACCTTGTTATGAGCTAAGAGGGCCCAGTCTGAAGGGCAGTTAGGGGGAGATTTGGGGTGAGTGCTTATTTGTACCCTGGGTACCCCTGGAACTATAGCAGGGTGACTGTTACCCCAATGTTTCTATATATCTGTAACCTTGTTATGAGCTAAGAGGGCCCAGTCTGAAGGGCAGTTAGGGGGAGATTTGGGGTGAGTGCTTATTTGTACCCTGGGTACCCCTGGAACTATAGCAGGGTGACACCCCAATGTTTCTATATATCTGTAACCTTGTTATGAGCTAAGGGGGCCCAGTCTGAAGGTCAGTTAGGGGGAGATTTGGGGTGAGTGCTTATTTGTACCCTGGGTACCCCTGGATATTTATTCTTTGTGCAACACAATGATCAGCTTTTCATTAAATTAAAACTCCCATCAGCTCCAAGTCTGATTCACAGTTTATATCCGTATATGGGGCCCTGTTCATGCTTCATGGCCATTTCATTACCAAGACATTTAGCCTTTTCAAAGATAATGCTGATTCTTAGGCAAAAATTGTGCGGTTGTATTGGACACCTGCGCTTCTATGTGAGTGACATTAAATGTCGTGGCTGGAATTCATTCCTATCAGGCTCAGCCACGATTAGAAAGGGCTCGAGTCGTTGCTTCTAACTTGGTCCTATTGAATTCCGTACCTTGGAGAGAACATTTGCAAGGCAAGAGCAAGAGGCTATCAAGGCTTCTGTTGTGCATCATTTTATTCTCAGAACTGCCTAGATTGATTTCAGAATGTTCTGTGACTGTCATTACATCCAACAGGGGAAGAGAGAGAGGCTGCAAATAACATGACAGCGTTTAAATGTGAAAATGATCACAAGTGACTTGGTATTTTAGATAGATGTGCATTAAAGGGGAAGTATATTGTGAATACACTGTACAACCAGGGATTATTTACTTATGCAAGTGCCACTGTATAAAAATGTCAGCATATCACCATGAACTTTATGCACAATGTATTATTTCCCACAATTCTAACTTAATTAATCACCAATGCAACGGTCCAGCAATATGTTTCCTTTACTCTGTTCCAGTAACAAGAAGATTCATTTTGGGTTTGATGCTAAGTTTCAGTTAAACTGCGCCTGTTCCATTCCGTTTATGCACTTAGCAGCTGTTACCGTAAATTGGAAAACTGCTACTTGTTATCCTCACGAAACCTCAATTCAGAAGGGCAATTACCTTGAATTTATTATTCATTATAACAAACTCATCTCAGGTAGGCTGCGCTCATATCAGTGCAGGGGAAATTAGACGGAGAGAGTTTTTATGTTAAGGAGAAATTACCAACAGTAAAATGTTTATTTTAAGCAAAAATTGGTTCCATTAAATGAAAGTAGAGGAGCAGCATGGATCATCTTGAATAATTACACTTAATAAAAGATGAATTGATGTTCAGAAATATTGCAGTGTGTCGCAGACTCAGGCCTAGCACAGCCTTGTGATAACTAAGAACTTAGAAAGCTCTTAAAATACTTATCATAAACTCTGGAAAACAATGAAGAAATGTTGTGGGAGATGTTTTTAATACAACAAGATGGCCAAAGATGGATAGTTGTTGTATAAAGCCATTATAAGTGGAATGAAAGGAGAAAGCAAAGGGTAATGGGCACAAATATAAGGTTTAAATAGAAATGAATGGTACACTGGGATAGAAAAGGGAAGAGAGGCAACGGGCGATGAGAGAGAAGGAGCAAAAAAGGAAATAAATTGGTACAGAGAATATCAGAAATATAAGCAATGGAGAGACTGGGATGAGTTGGACAAAAAGGGCATGAGAAAGTGGGAGAAGAGAAGGCTAGGTGGGAAAGAGAGATGGAAAGAAAAAAAAAACATAAGGGCAAGTGAAAGAGGGAAAAATAAAGCTGGCCATAGACGCAAAGATCTGATCGTATGAATGAAGGATTTGGATCTTTGCGTCTGTGGCCAGCTTTAGAAACATAGGTTGGTGTTGGGGAGAATGGGAAGAGAAATATATTAAGAAATACAAAAAGACAAAAGAGGTAAGAAAGGTGTTAGGAGGTCATGGAAAAAGCAGACTTAAAAGAAGAGATTGCCAGAACGTGGTGGAAGTGGAGAAAAGAGGATAGAATTATGAAACATGTGAACAGAACAGAGAGTAGGACGAGATTTGGGAAGAGAAAGGAGAAGACAGAAGGATGAGAATTAAGCTGGCCATAGACGCAAAGATCCGACCGTACGAATCGAGGATTCTTACTATTTTCTGACCGTGTGTGGAGAGTCCAGACATTTCTCGTCCGGTGGAGATCGGTCGTTTGGTCAATCGGACAGGTTAGAAAATTTCTGTCGCCTGCCGATAATATCTCTTCGTGTATTGCCGATCGTACGATTTTCAGTGGGAGACTGTGACCAGCTTTGTCGGACATAGATATCGTATGATTGCTGTCAGGGGCAGAACATTGGCTGATCTGTTCTTTAACTACTTTATTTGATCTGACTGGTAAGACTTTGATCTGAATGGTTAGTGGCAGGTCGGGAGATGGGGAAATTCGATCATACGATGGCCGCTTTAGGCAGAGGAAATAGAAAGATGAGAGGATGAAAGAGAAACGAGAGGAGAGAAGGATCCAAGTTAAAAAGAGAAATGAGAGGACAGAAGGTTGACAGCTGGACAAAGAAGTTAGATAGAAGGGTGTGATTTGGGAAGAGAAAGGAGGGGATAGAAGGATGAGGGGTAGGAAGTGGAAACAGGAAATAGCAGGATGAAAGGATTGAAGAGAAAAGAAAGGATAAGAGGTAGGAAGTGAAACGAGAGGCTAGAATGATGACAGTTGGAAAGATAGAGGATAGAAGGATGAGATGTTGTATAAGAAAAGACAGGATAGCAGGAAGAGAGGTCAGAAGAAGAGGACAGAAAGATGAGAATTGGCAAGAGAAAGGAGAGGATAAAAGGATTAGAGGATAGTGGGATGAGAGGCTAGAAGGATGACAGTTGGAAAGATAAAGGATAGAAGGATGAGAAAAGATTCCTGGGGAAGTATGAAACATTATTTGGTGGATAAATAATTCCAGGTTCCTATACAAGTTAATGTGCTCAAGCCAGACCTAGCCAGCAGACTGATGGTCATACAGTATATGCTTTTCTTATTCAACAACATTTGTTGTAAACCTACTGTAAATGTAGACCCTTAACACTTGGTTTGTTCGCACACTATGTTCTGCTAAAGGCACATGTTGTACAATATGAATTAATTTCAGCAGAAAACCTCAGGACATTTATTGCATGAAATCTGTAGGAAGCGAAGAGGACCAGCCTGTTAATAAGGGTTGGGGATTACTATGTATAGTGATGCTTCAGTCCAAGGCTTCTAGAAGATCTCTGCTGCTTGGGGGATGGCTTCATTGTTTTCCTTGTACAAATCCTGCCCAAGGAGCAGTGTATTATTTTGTTCATCTGCCCGAAACATCTGTCAGTCTTTACTCTTTGAATTTAATTGCTAACCCCGACATCCCTTTCCCATTGGTGTAGATTGTTTGTTTTCTTCTTCCACCCTTTTCAAAATGAGTTATCAGGTCGATCGCACATTACAGGCTTTGCTTGGTTCTGGCTGGTGTTGATCACACAGGCAGCAATTTTAATTAATTCTTTGCTATAATGAATCAGAATACACAGCGATGAGAGCTCTGCAAAGGCCCACAATGCTATCTCTTCTTATTTCCCACCACAATAGGGAGCCGTAAGTTGTTCATATTCTTTGGACAGAACCCAACATCTTGTTGACTACTTCCTTTCTTTGATGGAGGATTTTTTTGTTTTGAGCTCCTGCCGGCAGGGGAAAGTTACTGAGCTTGGTCCAAAACAAGATTTAACACCGTTGTGTAGTCTTTTAAGCGCTGTGAGAAATAAAACAGCAGATCATATTAAAGGGTAACTATACACCTAAACATTGCAGGCCTCCTCAATATAGAGTCCAGCTGAAGATACAGAGCAGTAACAAGATTATTCAGGACAGTGAAAATATTTGCCATGGGCTTTCAGCCTTAGAAGAGATTGCTTAGTAGAGTTGCCAAATTTCATGACTGGGGCAGTGACATCACAGAGCGGAGCAGTGACATTGTGTACAGATCAGTGACATCATGGGGCTATGATGTGGCAATCAGCCATTGGTAAATCATCACCTCAATCTAGGACAATTCTGCCCAGTTTTCCCAATTTGGAAAACCAAGCAGGTAATTTTGACCCGGGCAGCCCTTCTGAAAACCAGGCTGTCTGGGACAAAAATGGCAGGTTGAACCCTATTGCTAAGGGCTTATTTACAATGGGGTTCAAGGTGCAAAAACCTGGTGTAGTATTGTTTGCCCCTAGGTACATTTTTCAGCCCATGTAAAAGAAAGAGAAATAATACACCAGGGCTTTCCATGGGCCAAATAGATGTTTTTGTGGCCATCGGTCTACTCAAGGGCTCCATAGACTTCTGATGGACAGCAGTGTAATATATTATTGCAATCAGTGTTGGATTTGGGTACCTCAACCTCACATATAGGAGAGTGGTCAAAAGGAACAGTGGTCTTGCAATGTTATATACAGATGAATGAGCCCAGAACCCATTGTGTTTTTCTATGGTTCCCACCTTTCAATGTCCCCTGTCTGGCAGAGTTGACATCGGGGGAGTGGGGAGG